>NW_008330570.1:1649327-1649797 GCF_000622305.1 Nannospalax galili
AAAATATACATCATTTATCTCTCTCTCTCTCTCTCTCTCTCTCTCTCTCTCTCTCACTCACACACACACACACACACACCCTTTCACCATGGTTTGCCCATTTAAAGTGCCCTCATTTCCCCCTTTTCTCCCTTGATAATACCCTTCTCCTATGGTCCTATCTCTCTGAGCTCCTTCTTTCCCTTTATCCCCTAGGTTCCTTGTATACCCTTCCATTCCCCCTCAAACTAACCCAATTTTTATCCATATCTTCCTTATTAACATTTCCTACTGTTCTTCTCTTTCAGATTCTTTTCCTTTACTTCCCTGGTTCCTTTCTATTATCCTAGTTCCTGTAGTTATGTCTGGATACATACTCACTTTTCAGGGTTTGGTTCTAGGATCCACATATGAGGGAGAACATAGGTCTTTTTTTTTTCTCCTAAGTCTGTGTTACTTCACTTAGTATAACAGTTTCTAGTTCCATCCAT
>NW_008330570.1:1650091-1656001 GCF_000622305.1 Nannospalax galili
CACCAGCAGTGGATGAGTGTTCCCCTTTCCCCACATCCTCTCCAATATTTGGTATCATTTGTTCTCTTGATCTTAGCCAGTTCTAATCTGAATTTCTACTAGGGTATCAATTATTACTATCATTTTAGAAAAGTGGTACATAGCATCTTCTATAACAAAATACCTCACACTCTATGACACAGAAATTCTATTCTTACCCAAAAGGTACAAGGACATACGTTTACCCAAAGACAAGGCATCAAATGTCTGTAATGCTTTTTAATAGGACCCAAATGAAAGCAGTTCAAACACTCATCAACATTGGAATGAATACATTCATCACACACTGAAATAAGAGAATACTATTTAACTTTAAAAAATAAACTTGTACACCCAACAATGTAGATGACAGATACAAGGACATACAAAAGAAGTTACAAAAAAAAAAAAAACCAGTACTGTGTGATCTCATGCATATAAAGTTCAAAGACCTGCAATACCAGCCCATGTTGATTGAAGTTGGGATGACAGTTACTTTTGACACTGGAACACTGATTAAGAGGGTGTAAGAGGGAGGTTTCTAAGGCAGCAGGGGTGGTTACATGTTTGCATGTGTTTATAAAACTAAATTGTACATGCTAAGTTGATGCTTTTATTTGATGCTACATTCAATAAAAAAATGAGTTATGAAAAAACTCAGGCTGGCTTCAATCTCATTATGTAGCTGATGATGACCTTGAACTTCTAATCCTTATCTCCACTGCTGGGATTATAGGCACACTCCACCATACCAATTTTATACAGTGCTAGAGATTGAACCCAGAGTTTTATGCATGCTAGGCAAGCCCTCTACCCCCTGAGCTACATTCCCAGTCCCTCTTTTGATTTTTAAAAAATTATTATTTTATGTGTATACAAGTGTTTTGCCTAGATGTATGTAAGTGCATATGTGCAATGCCCCTGGAAGCCAGAACAGGGCATTGAATCCCCTGGAACTAGAGTTACAGTTGGTGGTTAATGGGCATATGTGTGCTGGGAATTGACCCTGGGTCCTCTGTAGGAGCAGTCAGTACTCTTAACCACTGAATCATCTTTCCAGCCTCTTCCCTCCCCCTCCCCCTCTCTCTGTTGTTTTGTTTTTTGTTTTCAGATGGTCTCATGTAGCCAAGGCTGTCTTTGAATTTCTGGTCCTTCTACCTTGGCCTCTTGAGTAGAATGCTGGGATTACAGGTGTCTGCCACCACATCTGGCTAATTTCTTATCTGCCTAACAAACAAGATGCCATGATTATCCTTTGAGAGATTGCCCTCCATAGCATTTTTTGTGGTTGTTGTTGTTAGACTTGTCTACCAAGACTGGGAAACACAGAGTAGGGAGGCAGTGAAAAGACCAGACATCATAAAAAATGCCAGCAGGGGGTTCTGGGCTGTTGCCCACACTCACCTGTGCCACATCAAGTAGGAAGAGCTGCAGGTAAAAGGCTGAGGCACTGGAGGCCACCTGGTTGGGGATTCCACCAAGACCATAGCACACCTTCGTACAGAATGAGAGGTGACTGGTTCTGCTGTCCTGAGGAGACACAGGAACTAATTCCTATCCCCCAGATAGAAACCTCCTCCTCTAAACCTGGTGACTTCCATAAGCATCTTGTGTTCCCTGATGGCTTGATGACTAGTCCAGCATCTTCTGGAGGCAGAGCACTTTACAGG
Organism: Nannospalax galili; assembly: GCF_000622305.1. Lineage (NCBI taxonomy): Eukaryota > Metazoa > Chordata > Mammalia > Rodentia > Spalacidae > Nannospalax > Nannospalax galili. The sequence goes on from NW_008330570.1 coordinate 1,651,780, forward strand.
TTCCTCCTGGAAATTCACTGCTTCAAAGAATACATGTTGAGCACCTACTGTATGCCTAGGTACTAGAGGCAACATGGGGGCCCTGTTTTGCCCCCAAATCATCCTATGGGAAACAGAATTTAAAAAAACAAAACAAAACTTAACTATGACCTCTAAACCATTCCTGGCAGGAAGTTCTTCCTCCAACCACAGCCTTTTTGCTCAGTCAGCAATCATAGTGAGCTGTGGGTCTCTGTGTAACTATGAATAAATCCCTTTTTCTTTTTTTCTCTTTTTTTAAAAGACAGGGTTTCACCAGGTGTGGTGGCACACGCCTTTAATCCCAGCACTTGGGAGGCAGAGGCAGGCGGATCCTTGGATCCCTGTGAGTTCAAGGCCAGCCTGGTCTACATAGTGAGTTCAGGTCAGCTGGGACTACAGGGAGACCCTGTCTCAAAAAGACGAAAAAAAAAAAAAAAAAAAAAAAGAGAGAGACAGGGTTTTCCTGTGTAGCCCTGGCTGGCCTGGAACTAGCTCTGTAGACTAGGCTAGACTTGAACTCACAAAGATCTGCCTGCCTTTGCCTCCTGAGTGCTGGAACTAAAGGCATATGCCACCAAACATGGCCTTTTATCTTTCTAAGTCTCAATTTCCTCATCTGCCAAATGCAAAATCCTTGCCAACTTCCCAAGGTGGTTGTGATCAATAAGGGAGATGGCAGCTCTGAGAATTGATTGTTCAATGTTAAAGATTTTCTTTTACACACACACACACACACACACACACATACACACGGGTGACAAGATTATGGAAGTCAGAGGATAACTTGCAGGTGTTGGTTATCTCCTTCCATGATATGGGGCCCAGGGGTTGGACTCAAGTTGTCAGGTTTGGCCACAGGTACCTTAACTTACTAAGTCCTCCTGTGTTTGGGAATTTTGGAAGCCACCTGTTGAGCCCCTGGCAGCCTGCCATCAGCTGTGGTGATAGTGTGCACCCCACAAACCAAACAAACATCACACACCAGAGCTTTCCCCCTTTTCCTGGAAAGACTGTTTATCAGAGAGCACTGGCACAAAATAAAGTCTGAGCACCTGGAATGTATAAATATGCCAATCCCTAAGCCATCCAGTGAAGTCCCAACTCAAACATTTTGACTGCTAACTCATAGCCCCACATGGGTGCCTGACAGGTATCTCAGGCACAGTCACAACAAACTCCTTGACGTCCATCCCACTGCGAAAGCAGCTCTGAGCCCGTTGTGCTAAGTAACACCAGTGTTTGTTCAGTGGCTGAGGCACAGACCTGAGAGTCCTTCTTGGCCCCTCCTTCCCAGTTCTCCTGCCTAATCTACCAGGGAGACTCTCCTAAGTGTTATCTCTGTATTGCTTATGTTCCACTCCCCCACCCCAGCAGTCAGTGATCCTTCAGTCATGTATATCAGATCATGTCTGTTCTCTACTTATAACCTCCAATAACTTGCCATTACAGATTGAGTCAAACTCTAAGTCCTCAGGATGGCCTACAGGAGCCTGCTGGACTAGCTCCCATTCCTTCAACCACTTCAAATAGCTTTCTTTGCTGAAGCTTCTCACTGTAGAGACTCTTCAAGACTGTTAGTGCCTCAGGGCCTTTGTACTTCCCATTTCTTTAGTCTGGTACGTTTCCCAAGAGCTGACAGTGTGTTATTCAGGTGTGAGTTTAACTGTTTGATCCTCAAAGGCATTCCCTGACTACCCAAGTCTCTCAGTTATCCATACTGTCAGGTATAATATTTATCCCTGCCTCTCCCCACCAGAATGTAAGCTGAGTATAAACATTCTCATTTATCACAGTGCCTCTAGTACCTAGACATACGGTTGGTACTCGACATGTTTTCTTTGAAGCAATAAATTGTCACAAGGAATCCATAAAGTGCTCTACCTCTAAAAAATGCTGGGAATCATTTTTCATCCTTTGCCTAGGGACAGAAGCAGGGAGGAAGAGGAGGAGGAGGGTTTTGCCCAGTTCAGTATCTTGCAGATACCACAGGCAGGCTGTCTGGAAGGGCAGTCTTCCTAGATAAAGCTTTATCGTACCCTTCACACATGCTTCTGGCCCCAGAAGAAGAACCACAGTGGATGGCTTTTCTGGAGGCATTCTTTTCCTGACATTTATGTGAACAGTATTTCAACTTCCAGAAAAGCTTAAAAGACCAAATCAAACATGATTGGATTTCCATCCAATTATGAGTCTTTTTGTTTCTTCTTAAATGGGCATACCAAGGTTTTAGATCACAGGTCAGTAAAACAAATATTAGCTGGAACTGGGGATACGATATAGTTTTGCTTACTTAAGTCACAAGCCCTTTACAGAGTCCAAGTTTTACAAAGTAACTGTGTGATCCAGCAAGGTAGTTAGCCTTGCTGATCTTCAGTTTCCTGACATGGGAAATGTGGATAAATAGATCTCAAAAGGTTGTTAGGATAATTAAATGTTGTGCTTCATGGGCAGTGCTAGTTTTATTTCTTCCCACTAATATGAATTTTCTAAATTTCCCCAAATGAGATTCCCCAGTGGGCTTCCTTTTCTCTGTCTCTCCAAGTACTGGAGTTTTACACATATTAGGCAAGCACTGCGCCACTGAGCTACATCTCCACACACCTACCTTTTCTGGTTTGTTTAAAGACATGGGGTCTTACTATGTTTCTCAGAAATCTGGGTTCAAGGCATCTTCCTGCCTCAGTTTCTGCAGTAGGCTAGAACCACAGGCAGGCCAAGGCACAGGGGCCTCTCATTTTCTTAATTAGCGGGGCACAACCCTTTGCTCAGAGATGCCTGACAGTAAACGCTGAATCAAGATAGGGGCTCGTGGTGGTCAACTGACGAATGTCTGGACTGTGAATGTCTGGAGAACAGTGCTGCATTCAGCCGGACACAGCCCAAAGTCCTAACTTGTCTCCAGCAAGGTCACCAGCCTTAGCATGAGTCCCAATCCCACCCACACAGAGGATGCAGAGGATCTGAGAACACCCTGCCCTCTACACTCACCTCTAGGGCCTCCTGCCTAGGTATCGCTGGGGACAGTCTCCCTACGGAGTGCTTGGTGCCTGGGCAGCACCCAGATTTCAGAGGGAGGCAGCCCCGGAACCCACATCTGCCTGGGCTAGAGCCGTCTCCAGGAGGACCTGCAGGGACTGGCCTGGTCCTGGTCCTGCCTGCCTAGCTGAATGTAAAACTTCCCTTGTCAAGACTCAGGTTGCCATTTGACCCAGTATCTACACCCACTCCACTCTGCCAAACCTCTGGATAAGGGAGCTCTGTTGCCTTGACGGTCCCAGGGGTCCTGCCCATTCGAGGCTCAACGCAGCCCTACTTCCTACTCGCCCTCCTGGTGCTCACCGAGCTGGGCTCCTGGGTGTGTGGCTCCGCGGTCCGCGCAGGGGTGGGTCCTTGGGGCACCGCCATCCCGCGACCGCTGGGTTCTGACTGGTGGTGGCGCCCCGCGCGGTTGCCGGCACTGCTGGGGGTGAGTGGGCGTGGTGCCGGCCGGCGGGCAGCGGGCTGGGCTGGAGCCCCAGAAGCCCACGCGCCCTGCCGGGAAGCCCTGCACCAAAAGCGCCAGGAGAAAAGCCGCCACGTCCCAGGGGACCGGTTTATTTCCTTGGCAGAATAAGCACGTGGTACTTAGAAACCCTCAACTAAACCCCCGGGGTGAAGGGCAGCAAATAAATTCTTTAAATGAAGCAATGAGTCCACTTGTTCAGACTATGATTATGGCTGAATGGGCTTCCGGTCCGAAATAAACACTTTTCAGCCTCTCATAGAGGCACGTGAACTGGAAGGTATGGCTGTGCAATCAAGTCCTGGCTAGTGAATGGAGACGCGGTGGGTAAAATGTTCCAGAAAGGGCCCTAAAAGGGGCCACACCACATGACTATTTCAAGAAAATAGTGTGCCCTGCCTGTCTTATCAATTATTGAAACAACGGACCCCCAAGAAACTGGAGGTCCCCCAGGAGTCTCCTCCTGGGACAGGAAAAGGCTGAAGTCTGGGGCAGCCACAGGAGGAAGACTTACTTGTCAGGTGGCCGGGCAGGAGACCTGGAGCTGAGACAGGGATGGGCGGGGCCATACCTTGGTTAGACCTAGTTATGGCATCCCTATTTTTTAAAAAAATATTTTATTTTCTGGTGGGCGTGGTGGCGCACGCCTGTAGTCCCAGCACTTGGGAGGCAGAGGCAGGCTGATTGATCTCTGTGGGT
>NW_008330570.1:1656489-1658788 GCF_000622305.1 Nannospalax galili
TGGTCTACACAGTGAGTTCCAGGACAGCTGGGGCTACAGGGAGACCCTGTCTCAAAAAGACCAAAAAAATTTTTTTTTTATTTTAAATTATTTTATACGTGTACTGCATGTGTGTAAGTGCACCCAGTTCGTGCAATGCCCACAGAGGCCAGAAGAGGGAGTTAGAGCTCCTGGAACTGGAGTTATGTAAGGTTGTGTTAGCCACCATGTGGGTGTTGGGAACTGAACTCCTGTCCTCTGCAAGAGCAGACAGTGCTCTTGACCACTGAGTCATCTCTCCAGCCCCTAACATCTCCCATTATAGAATTGGGGGGGATATTTTTATTTTATGTGTATGAATGTATTGCTTGTATCTAAGTGCACCCAAGTTGAGCAATATCTATGGAGGCCAGGAGAGGGAACTGGATTTCCTAGAACTGGAGTTAGTCAGTTGTTAGCTGCCATTTGGGTGCTGGGACCCAAACCCAGGTTCTCTGGAAGAGTAGCCAGTGCTCTTAACCACTGAACCATTTCTCTAGCCCCTATTTTGAGGGTCTCACTATGTAACCCTGGCTGGCTTGGAACACACTATGTAAACCAGGCCTGCCTCTACCTCTCCAGCACTGGGATTAAAGGTGTGTGTCACCACACCTGGTTAGATTACTTTTTAATTACATATATGTATATTTGGGGGGGTTGTGCATATGCCTAGCTGCAGTTGTGAGTCTGCATGAAGGTGCTGGGAACTGAACCTGGGTCTTCTGCAAGACCATTAAGTGCTCTGAACCTCTAATTCATCTCTGCAGCCTCAAGTGACACATCTTTTGCCTGCCTCATGTCAGGCCCTGGAAGATGAACGTGGGTTACTCTTGGTTCCTCTTCTCAAAGTAGACACATTGAATATGCCTCCTTCTGCTTTTCACTATTAACCTGATCTTTTAATTGGCTTAAGGAAGGCAGATGGCCAAACCTGGCTTGTTGGGGCATATGCTGTGACTCCACACTAGGGTAGACAATTATTTCTTAGGACAGAAGCATAAAGTGGACATTAAAATGAAAAACTTTGTGTTTCAAACAATACCAACATATAAAAAGACAAGTGTGGCTCTCCTAGCCTGCACTCCAATCCTCAGGCCTCTTGGGGTAAGTCTATAGTGCAGCTCTCCGCGCCTTGACTCCCCAAGCCACATTCACCCTTCCATCTCCCCCGCTGTTTGCTACACCTAGGGTGGGACCTGCACCACTCCTAGTCTTGGGGCCCCAGATACCTGGGGAACCAATACTGCTTCCTGATCCCTCTCACCCAGACCAACTTAGTGCCTTTCTTGGGCCCCAGGAGCACCGCTTCTGGTCCTGGCCCCGCCCTCACATCTCTCTGCATCCCTGGACCTGCACCACCGGCTAACTCTCCTAGCCTGCACCCCCTATCCTCAGGCCTCTTGTGGTAAGTCTATAGCGTGGCTCTCCGCACCTCGACTCCCCAAGCCACATTCACCCTTCCATCTCCCTCGCTGTTCGCTACTCCTAGTTTGGGACCTGCGCCATCCCTAGTCTTGGGGCCCCAGACACTGGGGTAACCAATACTGCTTCCTGAGCCTTCTCACCCAGACCAACTTAGTGCCTTTCTTGGGCCCCAGGAGCACCGCTTCTGGTCCTGGCCCCGCCCTCACCTCTCTCTGCATCTCTGGACCTGCACCACCGGCTAACTCTCCTAGCCTGCACCCCCTATCTCAGGCCTCTTGGGGTAAGTCTATAGCGCAGCTCTCCGCAAGTTGACTCCCCAGGCCACATTCACTCTTCCATCTCCCTCGCTGTTCATTACTCCTAGTTTGGGACCTGCACCATCCCTAGTCTTTGGGCCCCAGACACCGGGGGAACCAATACTGCTTCCTGACCCTTCTCACCCAGACTAACTTAGTGCCTTTCTTGGGCTCCAGGAGCACCACTTCTAGACCTGGCCCCACCCTCACCTCCCTCTACTTCCCTGGTCCTGCAACACCCGCCAGCCTCTTTCTGGGGCTGATAGCCTCTTTCTGGGGCTCTGAGGCTTACCTTTACTCTCCCTGATCCTTTGCCTCCAGTACAACCCAGATACTCAATCCACTCCCTGGGAAATCTTGGGGCTTCTTCCCGCCCCATCTGCATTTGCATCACTGCGTGGTGCGGCCACGGCCAGGGTCCCAGGTCAGTCCAACACCCAAGTTCCTGAGGCCAAAAGCATTCTTATAAGATTCCAGACCTAAGGAGAAAGTCTGAAAACTTCTGATCCACATTGGAGTTGGGCCACCGCGGAACTCCTGAAGACAAAATCAATCCGGCC
>NW_008330570.1:1663684-1664472 GCF_000622305.1 Nannospalax galili
ATAAATGATTTCTTTCTGTAAGAGGAGGAAAATACTCATTAAAAGCCACAGATTTGTCCTTACAAATAAAGGTGTAATGCACAGTATCAGTCAATAGCTTAGAAATTCATGCAAATTATTTATTATATATTCCAAAGAATGACAGAAATAGTGATCCATTTCCTTCTGACTTCTGGGCTATCCCTTACTGCTCTTGTGGGCCAGTGGAACATAACCTCAACAGCAGGTACAGAATGGTTTAGACAAATGCTTTCAAACAAATTAGGGAGTCTGTTATGTAATGCAAGTGTCTGGTATCTAATGCCTCTTTCATCAATTCGTGTAAATAAAAATAATGGAAAAAAGGCAAACTTTCATTATGAGGAACTGAGTCACTGATATTTCAGTAAAAAATGCGATATTGAATCCAAGATTCATAACTTTAAATATTACTTCTTTTCAAAATTTTTGTTGCATTTATCTATTCGTTTATTGTGTGTATGAGAGGGGGAGTGTGTCTTGGTGTGGGTAATCTCATGTTCTGACCTACATGTGGATGACAGAAGCCAAGATGAGAGAGTCAATTCTCTCATTCTACCACATGGACCTGGGGGTTAAATCAAGGCAGTCAGTATTGCTAGCCTTTACTACCTGAGCCACCTCACAGGCCTATTTTAAATATTCCTAAATATAAATGTGCCTCATTTTGTTACCTAACATATATTTTATGTCAATAGTATGTTTAACTCAATAGCTCTTCTAATGCTTTTAAGGGAAGGAAGTATTTTCTGTGCTGCCATTAGTGAATA
>NW_008330570.1:1664764-1731800 GCF_000622305.1 Nannospalax galili
GATATTGTTTCTAGTGAAACTTAGCCTTGCTTGCCTCTATTTGGTCATTTTTATATGAATCTGGTGGTTATGGTATTTAGCTAATGTTGATAAATACAGTGGATACTTAGAACTGTGGTACTAATAAAAAGAAATACTATCTCTAAGAGTAAATTTCGTTTTTTGTAATTTTATTATTATTATTTTAGGGTATGAGTGTATTGCCTGCATATGTGTATGTGCACCTGTGCCATTCAATGCCCTTGGAGGTCAGAAGAGGCCATCAGATCCCCTGGAACTGGATTTATGGGCAGTTGTTAGCCACCATGTGGGTGCTGGGAACTGAACTTGAGTCCTCTGCAAGAGCAGCCAGTGCTCTTACCCACTGAGATGTCTTTCCAGGCCCTAAGAACACATTTCTTACAGAGCTGTATCCTTTGGGCCCTCTGTTAGAAAAGTAAAATCAAGTCTCAATGGCTTTTAAATTGTACCCTCTAGTATTACAATGTAGTACACTACTGTATAATACCTCTATGAATGTAAAATATCCTGTACCATCTTTATGATGCATAGTAGTGACCCTGCTTTATCAGAGTTGTTTTTAATGCTGCTCCTCACAATGTTTTCTTTGCAGACTATGATTGAGAAGCTTATTTTTAAAAATGGTGCCAGGGACTACAAATGTAACAGAACTGTGCTGTTTTCTGGGATTTTGATTTTCACACTTTTTTTTTAATAGAGTGTGCTGGATGTCTTCAATTTTGTTCAAATAATTGCAGAATCAATGAACGTTGTTGCTGTTATTGATATATAACATACTGTTATTGTTGTTCTTTTTATATAAACATATATGCATATATAGAGTATGAATTTTAAAAAAATTTGTGCTATTAGCTTTGCAAAAAAGTATCCCACTTTGCTGTGTTGAATTGGCATTGTGCAGAAATTAACAGCCATAAAGGTTTAGAAATGTTAAACTAGATTTTTTTTTTCCATTTGTACAGTGGTAACACACTGTATTCAATATCTAAGGTCTTATCTACATGAGCTTGATTACAGAATAAAGCATTCTATAAATCAAAAAAAAGACAAGTGTGTTCTCTCACAGCATAGGAGAAAATATCTGCAAATTATATATGCATTTGTATTGGGATATATAAGTAACTTTCATAACTTTAAGAAATTTTTATTTTAATTTTATGTATGTGAGTGTATTGCCTGCATGTATGTAAGTGCACTGGTGTTGTGTAATGCCAGTGGAGGTCAGAAGAGGGTGGTGGATCCCCTGAAACTGGAGTAACAGATGGTTGTTAGCTGCCATGTGGGTGCTGGGATTCAAACTCAGGTCCTCTGCAAGAACAGCCAGTGCTTTTAGCTGCTGGGTCATCTCTTTGGCTCGGTAACTTTCATAACGTAATAACAGAAAAACAATCCAATTTAAAAATGGATAAAGGAATATTTATCTAAAGATAGACAAATAAACTATAAGCACATAAAAAAGGTGCTCATGTCCCTAGGGGAATACAAATCAAAACTAAGGGTATTCCTCCATTGGAACTATTCCTTCTCTCAGTTTTTGTCATTTTTCCTTAATCAAGTCTACTTCTTTCAGAAAATGAAGTATCCTACTCCAGGCTGTGTAGTGTACTTTTTGGGATTAGATGGAGTTATGATATAAAATCCAAACTAACAGTTAAGAATAAATTTATTTCCAATGTAAAAATCCAGAGAAAAGGAGTTCATGACTTGTATGTTAACTCTATGAAATTATCCCATATTGTTCATCTCAGACTTGGGGTGGCTCAGCAGGTAAAGGCACTTAACCACCAAGCCTGATGACATGAGTTTGATCCCCTGGACACATGATGGAAGGAGAGAAAATGGTCCTCTAATCTCATGTGTGTGCTGTGGTATGGGCATAACCACATATGTACACACAGATAATAAATGTAATAAAATGTTTTCTTAAAAATCAGAACTATAAGACATACCATTTTACAACAACTAAAGAGGGTATAATAAAAAGAAAAAGAAAAACAGGAGCTGGAGAGATGGCTCAGCAGTTAAGAACATTGGCTGTTCTTGAAGACCAGGGTTCGAATCCCAGCACCCACATGGCAGCTAACAACTGTCCATAACTCCAGTCCCAGGGGATCCAAAAGCCTCTTCTGATCTCTGAGGGCATTGCATGACACCGGTGTACTTACCTACATGCAGGCAATACACGAATACATATAAAATAAAAATAAATTTTTTTTTTAAAGTTAAAAAAAAAAAGAAACAGATAACAAGTGTTGGAAAGGATGTGGAAAAAGCAGAATCCCGCTGGGCGTGGTGGTGCATGACTTTAGTCTCAGCACTTGGGAGGCAGAGGCAGGCGGATCTCTGTGAGTTCAAGGCCAGCCTGGTCTAGACCATAGTATGGTCTACATAGTGAGTTCCAGGACAGCTGGGGCTACAGGGAGACCCTGTCTCAAAAAGATAATAATAATAATAATAAATAAATAAATAAATAAATAAAATAGAATCCCTATAAACTGTTGGTGGAAATGGAAACTAGTGCAGGCCCTTTGGAAACTTGTGGCAGTATCTTTAAGATACTACGCAGTTACCACATGACTCAATCCATGTCTATATCTATATATAAGATCCTAGAGAAATGAAAACACGTTCACATAAAAACTTCAAAAGGGGGCTGGAGAGGTAACTCAGGTTACGAGTGCTTGATGCTCTTGCAGAAGACCAAGGTTCAGTTCTCAGCACCCATACTGCTGCTCACAACGGTCAGGCATTCATGTGGTGCATGTACATGCAGGAAAAACACTCATATACATAAATCTTAAAAAATACTTCAACAATCCAGGTGTGGTGGTGCATGCCTTTAATCCCAGCACTTGGGAGGCAGAGGCAGGCGGATCTCTGTGAATTCCAGGCCAGCTGGGGCTACAGGGAGACCCTGTCTCAAAAACAAACTTCAACAGGAATGCATAAATGGGCACATTTCATATACATATATAATAGCCAAAAAGTGACAACAACCCAAATGGCCATCAGGTTATGAATGGATAAAATATAATACATCCATAAAATGTAATACATCTATACAAGGGACTACTATTGAGCAATAAAATCTAATGAAGTCTAGATATGATAATGTACAGCTGTACTCTCAGCACTCTGGAGGTTGAGGCAAGAGGATTTCTGTTTTAGGCTAGCCTTGACTACAAGAAAGACTCTGTCTCAGAAACAACCCAGCATAGTGGTTCATGCCTGTAATTCTAGTACTAGGGAGGTAGAGGTAGGAAGACCAGGAGTTCTAGGCCATCCTCAACTACATAGTGAGTTTCAGGTCAGCCTGGGCTACAGTGAGATTCTAACACACACACACGCACACACGCACACGCACACACACACACACACACACACACACACACACACACACACACACGGGTTGACAGATGCTATATACCACAGATTAATCTTGAAGACATTCATTAAACTAAGTGAAAAAAAGTGAGTCCCAAAGACCACATATTGTTATGATTGCACTTGAACCATCTAGAATAAACAAAGACTGTAGATTGGTAGTTGCCTAGCGTTGGGGCAGAGTTTGAATAATAGGTATGGAATTTCTTTTAGAGGAATGAAAATTTCTAAAATTATATTATGGTAATAATTATGAATATATAAAAAAAATCACTAACTCCCCCACTTTTTTGTGTTCCTGGCAATGCAACTACCTTGAGATCCCAAGTCAACCTATGCTAAGAATACCTTCAGAATATATGTATTTTATAACTTTCTATAATATTAAAAATAAATTTAAAACAAATTACAAGAGCCAAATATTAATCTAACGAATAAGCCACTTCTAATTGAGTATTTAGTGTGAGGAGCAACTTTTTCTTTGAAAAAGAAAAGAACAAAGGAGTAAACACTATTAATAAGCCTTCATGCTAAGACACAGAGGATGATTTTAAAAATAAACACCACCATTGGATTGGTACTAAAAATAGCACATTTTTACATTTCTTTAAGTGAAAATAACATTGATTAAAACAAAGCCATCTAATAAATATTTGTTGATTTTCAAAGTGAATGACTTGGCCAAATAAAAAAATGACAAATGCATCCACATGTAGCCATTTTATAACAAGTGTAAATTATTTCACAGATCCCTTTAACAAACAGTATTTTGTCCTTAAGAGAACAGTTTCTTTAACCATTAGTAAAATATTGCATTCAAAATACTTTTAAGGCACCAAAATAAATACATACATCATCAAAATACAGGAACATCATGAAAATTATGTTGAATAAACTGTGAAAAAAATGAGATTTTTTTTTGCTTTGACAATGCATAGTAACTTAACCAGAAAATTAATCTTTGTAAAATTAGATATGTACTTCTATATATCCATCTTTTTTGCAAGAAATAGATGGCAGTTTTGAAACAATGACTTATGTCAAATTGCATTCTAGTCCTAAGATGTTTGCTTATTTTCCCGTTTTCTTTCCCCGGCAATTTATGATTTCCAGAGTCCACATGCAGTAAGTAGTCAATACATTAACAACTTCACAACTTTTAAATCTTCATGTAAACAGCTTTATCAGATGATTATCTTTTAGAAAACTTTTGAGAGCATTCTTTACACTAGCAAACATTTTCACAGTTTAAAAAATGCAAGTTATTGCTGGTGAGTACTTCCTCAACTGGAACCCCCCCTTGCATGTGTCCTATGTGGACACACAAGAAACCCTCTTGTGTCTTTTGGTTAATTATAAACCAGGAAATCCAAAGGAGACTTTTTTTTGTAGATACAAGAGAAACAGTCTTGTCAGAGGCCCCTCATAAAAATACACAGAGGATTCGATATTGATAATTATGTAAATAAAATCATTTAATGATAGGCCTTTGTGAAACATTTTCTTATAGATTCCTGAACATATTAACAATTATTTAAGTGACTACATTTGAAAGATGTTTATTTTAATTTTTTTTTTTTTTTTGAGACAGAGTCTCCCTGTAGACTCAACTGCTCTGGATTATAGAGATCAGCCTGCCTCTGCCTCCCAAGTGCTGGGATTAAAGGCATGTGCCACCACGCCTGCCTAATATCCTTTTTCTTATGGTAAGAAAATTATTTCAGTTTCACTATAGAGGGCTCTCATACTGCTGTGTAAACATTACTGCAATAAATATTTTATTTTTTATCAATCACGTACCTGCTCATTTCCTAGGTAACAGGCAAAATGAAAATTCTCTCCTTTGTCCTCTATTCCAATAAAAAGACAGAACTCTGGCATGTGGAAGGCTGGGAGCTAAGAAAGCAAGCATCCTTAAAACAGACTGCAAAACAGAGGGCTAAGCCAGTACATCAAGTCATAAACATAGGTTCCCTTTTGTTATTCCTGAGCCTTTAGTAAAAAGCTCATTCAAATGCTCCAGCCCTGTCTCATCTGTGCTGTGGGAGACAAGGCACAGATTTATGCTATGATTAGTTTAGGTTAAAGGGGGCACAGCCTGAGTAAACTATGGAGCGAAGATAAAGCTTAGAGGTGAGGAAGCTACATCTTGGTGGAGTCTTCCACTGTCCATGGACACACACACATATTTTCAAATGGCAGAGGCCTAGTGCACAATTTTTCTGCAAAGTGGTAGATATACTACATCCCTATGACTCACTCAAGATTCCAAACAGAGCTGGCACCCATGATGTTTGTGGTAGGTAGGAAGCAAGAATAGACTTTATTGTTTTGCTTTTCTAAGCATCTCTTATTCTGTAGCTAAGGCTAGCCTTGATCTCATGTTAATCCTCTTGTCTCCACCTCCCTCCCAAGTGCTGTAATTACACATGTGAACCACCAGTTGGGCCAGAAATTGGCCTTTCTGAAAAGATTCCCAAGAGATTCTTTGTCAAAACTTCTTTCACAATCATGTGTTATGTGATTCTTTCTCATTCTCATGAGTGTATGGTGGTGTCTTCCAGAGACTGATATGTGATTTTGCAAAAGAGTGAATACAGAAACAGATATGAGAATCCATTTAACTTCATTAAGTCAGACAGTAAAAATATCTGCAAAAGAAAAATGTCACTTTTTTCACTAAATCTTTCTATGCTTTGGAGGTTACTATTAAAGAGATGGGGTTTGGAAGTTATTGTAAGTAAATACAAATTTGAAAACTTTGATTTATTTTTTATTTTTATTTTTGAGACAGGGTCTCCCTGTAGCCCTAGCTAGTTTGGAACTATGTAGACCAGACTGGCCTCGAACTCACAGAGATCCACCTGCCTCTGCCTTCTGAATGCTGGGACTAAAGGCTGCACCACCATGCCCGGCTGAAAACTTTGAATTTTAATACTAATACATATAACCTACATAAAAGGTTTTAAGCATATATCCAGTACCCTATGAGCATTACTGCTGGTATGGGCCACTTAATCCTTGGCACAATGTATGCTTCACTTTTTTATTAATTTAAAAAATATTTTATTGCTGGGCGTGGTGGAGCACGCCTTTAATCCCAGCACTTGGGAGGCAGAGGCAGGCAGATTTCTGTGAGTTCAAGGCCAGCCTGGTCTACATGGTGAGTTCCAGGACAGAGGCTACAGGGAGACCCTGTTTCAAAAAGACCAAAAAAATTTTTTTTTATTTTTATTTTATGTGTATGAATGTATAGACTGCATGTATGTAAGTGCACCCATGTCGTGCAATGACTGAAGGTCAGAAGTGGGTGTCTAATCCCCTGGAACTGGAGTTAAATGGTTGTTAGCCACTATGTGGGTGCTGGGATTCAAACCTGGGTCCTCTGCAAAGGCAGCCAGTGCTCTTAACCTCTGAGCCATCTCTCCAGCCTGATTTTTTTACTTTATATTGTAAACACATCACTTTAAACTTAATTCAACAGATCATTTGCAAAAAATCTCATTAAGCTTATTTCAAAGCATGGGGATTTAATCTGTGAACTGAAGCATAACTAGCTTTAGTTAAGAGTACAAGACACACAGCATATTTTCCTTTGTGACATCAGGATGTAATAATACTTTAATGTATACACAGATTGGAGACATGAAACAGGAAATTCATACTTTATGATAAATTTTAAAAGCACTCACATATGAGTAATATGTTGGATTAGATTCTAAGTGAGTGGCAGCAAATGGATGGCTAGTCCCAAATGTTAGCTAAAACCAGAATTTTTAAAATTTTTATTTTATATGTATGAATGTTCTGCCTGCATGTATATATGTGCACCCATGTCATGCAATCCCTGTGGAGGCCAGAAGAGGGCATCAGATCCCCTGGAACTGGAGTTGTGGTGGGTTGTTAGCAGCCATGTGGGTGCTGGGAGCTGAACACAGGTCCTCTGCAAGGGCAGCCAGTGCTTTTAACTGCTGAGCCATCTCTCCAGCCTTAAAAATAAAATCTTAATTTGGGGGTGGGGGGAGTAGAAAAAAAATTAACTGTTTCTTAGAGAATTTTCTGTTTTTTAAAAATTACATAATTAAAGGATTTCTTTTTGGAGGTTGTGCTGGAGATTGAATCTAGCCTCATACATGCTAGGCAAGCACTTTACCACTGAAGACACATCCTCATTCTATAAAATTACATATTTAGAAGGTACAAAAATGTGTGTAGGCAGATGAATACCAACGTCATACTAAGCTACACAAATTTACCCTTAAATGATAATATATCTTAGATATTGTTGCCAAATGAATACTTGAATCTATCTTGCCAACAGAGTGAATACTGAGAATGCTTTGGAGTTTAGGCACAGCCGGAGTGAAAATAAGTCTTCCTAGCCTTTATTATATCTGAGTTTTAAAATAATTTCATTGATGCTTCTAACTTGCCATGTATTTTAATGTATTGCTATTTAAAAACCAAGATAGCTAAGATTTATATATATACCTGCTGTTTGGAAGTAAACTTTGAATGCTAATGTTGCAAACACTTTTGCTAATTAAGACCACATTAAGATTCTAAATGCTAATAACAGCTGTTTAATATATCATATTAACCAGTATTTTCAAATACGCGTTTTTCCGAGTAGCTTTTTGAAAAAAGTGCACTGAATACAGTCATATGTTACACTATCTTGTGGTTATTAAAAATCTTCTGATCAGGAGTTAAACAGCACTCAAACCACAGGTTCAGTGAAACTGACTTCTGTCTCCCACTTTAGCACATCCACTTCCAACCATTTCTCTGCAAAATTCCTTAAGTTCTCAAAAAATCAACACCATCAAAGTCTTCTAAAAGGTTCGGCAGTTTTCTTGAGTCTCTGAATGATCACAGCATTCTGCAAATCTGCTTCTTCCAATGTGAGTGTCTCATCCAGCAATCTGAGGAAAGGAAGAGCTGTTGCCAGGCAAAAAGGAGGGCTTCTCTGAGATCCCTGGTATTTCTCAATGAAGTCCTTGATGTGGCTCACTCTGTAAAATACCACAAACTATTAATTTTATGAAAATCTGAACTAGTTCACTGAAAGTAATACCAACTTGTGTAGGTATTTAGATTTGTTAAATACAGAATAAATTAATCATTTGGGCTTTCTTTTTTTTTTTTTTTTTTGAGTGCTGGGATTACAGGTCAGTGCATAGTTTATGGGTATGTGCCACCATGCCTAATTTATGTGGTGCTGGGCACTGAACCCAGGGCTTTGTGCATATGAGGCAGGTACTTTACCAACTCAGCAACATCATTACATCTCAAGTTCCCCATTCTTGTTTGTGTGGGCTGTGGATGAAACCCAAAGGCTCATGCATGCTGCATGCTACTCAAGAAATCTACTACTCGGCTAAAATTCAAGCCCTTTTAAAATTGACCCCTATATGTTTATAAGAATGTACTCTACCAAATGAGCTACATTCCCAGCTTATAATCATTACAATTTTGAATGTAGCTCAAAGTTATTTATCCTCACCTTTGTATGTGTTTAAGAGATTGCACAAGTAACTTATCAAAATTAAGATTTCATTAACTTTTACAACATATTATTATTATTATTTTTTGTCTTTTTCTGAGACAGGGTCTCTCTGCAGCACCAGTTGGCCAGGAACTCACTATGTAGACCAGGCTGGCCTTGAACTCAGAGAGATCCACCTGCCTCTGCCTCCTGAGTGCTAGGATTAAAGGCATGCACCATCATGCCCAGCCTAATTTAATTTTCTTGTTAATTTATTATTTTGCATGTTTATGTGTTACTGGGGTATGGATTTGTACATATGAGGTCAGAGACAACTTTCTGGAGGTGGTTCTCTATTCACTTTTACTTGGAGTTCTAGGATCAAACTCAGTTTGTCAGGTTTGTACAGCAAGTGCTTTTATCCACTGAGCCACCCCCTAGCTCTATTAATTTTTTTTTTTTTGTCTTTTGAGACAGGGTCTCCCTGTAGCCCCAGCTGTCCTGGAACTCCCTATGTAGACCAGGCTGGCCTTGAACTCACAAAGATCCGCCTGACTCTGTTTCTGAAGTGTTGGGATTAAAGGCATGCCACCATACCCAGCTCTATTGTTTTTAAACCAAAACTATGACTATTTTCTTTTCTTTTTTTTTTTTTTTCCTTTTGGTAATGGTGGGGATCAACCCAGGGCCTTGTGCATGTTAGGCAAGTGCTCTACCACTGAGCCACATCCCCAGTCCTCAGAATATTTTCTTACCACTTGTAATTTCTGTCTTTATGTTTATTGAAACTGTGTGCTTTTAGACTTAATTTCACAAACATTTATCAAATCATATAATTTCAAAAATGAAAAATAGAAGTAGACTTAATAAGCAAGCTGATTGTTCCTTACTCTTGGATATTACTCACACTCATCCCCAGAGTCATTTTTGGTTCAGTCATCAGTGCACGTTTTTCCATATACAGGTATGTTAGTGATACAAACTTTCTTTTGTATTTTTCAATACTGGGAATTGAACCAAATGTTTTGTGCAAGAATTGTGCCACGTAGTCACACTCTTAATATGATATAAAATAGATTTTTTTTGAGACAGGAGTTCATGTAGCCTAGGCTGGCCTCAAACTTGCAAGCAGCAGAGGATAATTCAACTTCTGATTCTCCTGCCTCCAATTCCTGAGTGCCTGATATATATAAGATTCTAGCCGGGCGTGGTGGTGCACACCTTTAATCCCAGCAGAGGCAGAGGCAGGTGGATCTCTGTGAGTTCGAGGCCAGCCTGGTCTCCATGGTGAATCCAGGACAGCCTGGGGCTACAGGGAGACCCTGTCTCAAAAAGACCAGAAAGAAAAAAAAAAGATTCTATTGCAAAAACAAACGAACAAAGAAAGAAAAACTGTATAAAAGATGAGAGAAGGTAATGAAAAATTATAAATCTGAGTTTTGTAGCACAAGATTGTAATCCCAGCTACTGGGGAGGCTGAGACAGGAGGACTGAAGCAAGGTCAAGGCCTGCCTGGGCCACTTTGTGAGACCCTGCCCCAAAGTTAACTAACTCATGCAAGTTGTTCCACCCATACCTCCACACCCATACCCACTCACTCTCTAATTACACACACACACACACACACACAAACACTAAACAGCTATAAGAGGATGAAAATAGTAATGCCTGTTAAATAAAAAGAATGTAAGAAGAAATTTTTTAAAGAAACAAGAGAAACCAAAGAGAAAAGATGGTAACTCTAGACCCCACTTACTTCAGGAAATTATGATCACTTGGGCTGGCAGGATATCTCAGTGGGCAAGGATACTTGTTATATAAGCCTGACACACCATGAGTTCAATACTCAGAACCCATATAAAGATGGAAGGAGAAAACTGAGTCCACAAAGTTGCCCTCTGACCGCTCGACATCCTCCCCATCATACACAAAGATATAGAGTAATAAAGTTTAACAGGTTGTGCATGGTGGTGCACGTCTTTAATCCCAGCACTTGGGAGGCAGAGGCAGGCATATTTTTGTGAGTTAGAGGCCAGCTGGTCTACATAGCAAGTTCCAGGCCAGCTAGGGCTTCAGGGAGAACTTGTCTCAAACAAAAGACCGGAAAAAAAAAGTTTAACAAACAGACCAAACATTCTAATGGAGGGGGTATCTAAAGCTGGGTATGGTGGCACATAACTCTAATTCATCTAATTCAGCATTCAGAAGGCTGGGGCAGAAGGATTGCTACAAGTTAAAGGCCAGCCTGGACTATATAGTAGACTACAGAGTAAGACTGTCTTGAAAAACAAACTAAAACAAAAAACTAATTTTATCTGGGCATGGTAGTACATGCTCATAATCCTGGTACAAGGGTGTTGAAGCAGGATTGTGAGTTCAAGGCCAACAGGGATTACACAGAGTTTCAGGCTAATCTAAGATACCCACCAAGCCCCTATCTCAACAAACAAACCAAACAGCCCAAGCAAGGTGATTAATCATCACTTAATAAAAACTATAGGCCTTTTAAAAATTGTTATTTTTTTATATGTATGAGTGTTTTGCCTGCATGTATGTAAATTCACCTGTATCATGCAAAGCCTGCAGCAGTCAGAAGAGAATGTGGGATCCCCTGGAATTGGAGTTATGGGCAGCTGTTAGCCGCCATGTGGGTGCTGGGAATCGAACCCAGGTCCTCTGGGGAAGAGCAGCCAGAGCTCTTAACTGCTGACCCATCTCTCCAGCCCCTCTCACCCCCTTTTTTGGTCTTTGGAGACAGGGTCTCATTTGATAGCCTGGAACTTACTATGTATACCAAGTTGGACTTGAACTTACAGAGATCCACCTGCCCCAATCTCCCAAGTGCTAAGATTAAAGATGTGTGCCACTACACCAGACTCAACCAAGAAATTTTTTTAAAAACTTTGAGAATTTCATACATGCAAATAAGGTTTTGATCAAATTCATGCCCACTCCTTCCCCTCCAACATCTCCCATATCTCCCTATCACTTTATTCTGACAACTTTGTGTATTCTTTTTTCTTTCTTTCTTTTTCTCACTTTCTCTCTTTCTCTCTCTCTCTTTCTTAATGGAGCTTTTTGCTACTCTTAACATCCTCCCCTCTGAAGAGGTAACCCTAAAATCTTTTAGGAATTAGATAAGAGCTCCCAAATACTTTTGACATTTTTGGCCTTTGGAACAGAGTCTGTTCCCAAGGACATTTTGATTTTTTAAAAAACATTTTATTTATTATTTTTATGTGTATGAGTGTATTGCCTGCATGCATGTGAGTGCACCCGTGTTGTGCAATGCCATGGAAGTCAGAAGAGGGCTTTGGATTCCCCTGAAACTGGAGTTAAGGACAGTTCATGTGGGTGCTGGGAATCGAACTCGGGTCATCTGCAAGAGCAATCAGTGCGTTTAACTGCTGAGCCATCTCTCTAGGCCCCAGACATTTTTATTTTTAGCTAAGAAACTAGTTACTTTTCTTTGGAGTCTTTTTACCCTAACTGCCTAGCCAATTCCTACCTCCTATTCTTATCACACCACCCTCTGAAGTTACCCAGCTTGTCACAAGATAGGGAATCGGGACTCAGACCACTCTGGCTTCTTCCATGCTGAACAGGGAGGGAGGCAGGGTGAGACAATTGGAGTACCCCTTCAGTGGGTCTATCTAAGACTCCCAAATTGCATAACTCTTATCACCACGTTGGGGCAGGACCCAGGCACTCTCAAGAGGATCCCTAAGTTCTCAGCCGCTAGCCAGAGGAAGGCTGGAACAGGCACTCTGGTGGTCTGCTGAGATCTCAGCTTTAACCTACCAACCCTCTGCCAGGGGCCTTGGAAGGGGCCTCACGTAGTCCCAGTTAGGGGGTTGGGTACAGGGCAATTTGGGGAAGCTCACCACCACGTGGGGGCAGGATCCTGGCCTCTCAGGTGGGTCCCCTGATTTCTCAACCCCTAAGCTAGAGGGAGGCCAGAAGAGGCACTCTGGCAGTCCGCTGAAATCTCAGTTTTATCCTACCAAACACTCAACCAAAAATTTTAAAGTAGACATATTACCCATGAACCTATTTATGGCTGAGGAAGAAATAGTGTCTCCACTATAAGGTAAAGTAATTTAAAAGTTACTAATTTTATCTCTGCTGAACCTAATTATATAACTTTAGATCTATACAGCAAGCTGGGTGTGGTGGTATACTTGTAGTTCCAACTACACTAGAGCTGAGGCAGGAGGATTACTTGTGTTTAGGAGGTCAAAACCAACCAGGGCAAAATTGTGAGACCCTTGTTCAGAAAAAGCCACACAGACAGAGATGGGGTTGAGGGGAGAGAAAGAATGCTTCAGCAAACAAAGAGACTAAAACATAAAATAACCAAATCCCTAACTATTGTAGGAGATTTTAGTATAACCTTGTGCTGGATAGCTTTAGTGTCAACTTGACAAACCTGGGTTGAGGGAGCCTCAATGAGGGAATTGCCTCCATTGGACTGGCTGTGGCCATGTCTGTGGGGCATCTTCTTGATTACTGAGTGATGTGGGAGGGCCCATCCCACTGTGGGTGCTGCCACCCCTGGGCAGATGGGCCTATGTTGTATAAGAAAGCAGGCTGAGCAGGGGCCAGGGGAGCAAGTCAGTAAGCAGCGTTCCTCCATGGCCTGTGCCTTAGCTCCTGCCTCCAGGTTCCTATTTGAGGTCCTCCCTTGGGCTCCCTGATGAACTGTGACCCAGATGTATGCCAAACCTTTTCTTCCCCAAGTTGGTACTGGTCAGAGTATTTTGTCACAGCAATGGAGAAACAAAATAGAACAACCTTCTTGTAACTGACAAAATAAGCAAAAAGTGATGGATATATATCATATATGATATAGCATGATATATGATATAGTACGATCTAGTTCTAGGGGAAAAAGAAAACTTACAAAGCAATGTGGAGTTGGAGCTGACAAAAGGAAAGACAGACCAATGAAATACAGAGTGGAGAGTCTAGAACAGATCCAGACATTTGATTTACGAAAGGATGCCAATGGGTGAACTGAGGACCCAGGTTCGGTTCTCAGCACTCATATGGTGGCTAACAATTACCTGTAACTCCAATTCCAGGGGATCTAGCACTCTCTTCTAACCTCTATGGCTACTGCATGCACATGGTGCATGAAAACATTTATACACATAAAAAAACAAAAATAAATATACCAATGGGCCCCAGGGAAAGGAGTCTTCTGTACAAATAGAACATGGCCAGGTGTCATATTGTGGCCCAAGGGCATTATCAAGTGACACAAGTAAACTCTTCAATGGGGACCTGCCTCTTGTGCTTCTGGTCCTTTGATGGTTAAAGAAGGTGGGAGACACAGTAAGGACCTGCAGCCCTACAAATGAGTCCTGCTAAGATTCATATAGCTGTATCCAGAAACACAGGAGAAAGAAAGACTGATTATTCTCTGGCACAAGATTTTTATGATTTTACTGAACAATAGGAAAACTGGCATATTCATATAAACAAACATGGACTGTTACCAATAAAAATAAAGTGAATAAATAACATGTGTGAGGTCCCCAGCAATGACGAAGGGGGAAGAGGGAGGGGGAGGGGACCTAGCTGCAGTAAATACATTGTTGAGTGCCCGAAACATAATACTAAGTTCTATAAAGTTATAAATTACATACTGTATTTTATATTGTTAGAAGAACAATTTTTGTTTCTTTCCTAATCAATTTAGTTCAACAACCTGGCAATGTTGGTGTATGCTTGTAATCCTAGCACTTGGAAGGCTGAGGCAGGAGGATCAGGAGTTGGTTATGTAGTAAGTTTGAGGCCAGCCTGGGCTAAATCAGACCCTTATAAAAAATAGGGAAAGGCAGGTGGATCTCTGTGAGTTCAAGTCCAGCCTAGTCTAAATAGCAAGTTCCAGGCCAGCTGGGGCTACAGGGAAACTCTGTCTCAAAAAAAAAATAAAAAATAAAAAATAAAAAAATAGTAGGAGGCTGGAAAGATGGCTCAGTGGCTAAGGGCACTTGTTCTTCTTGCAGAGGACCTGGGTTCAGTTCCCAGCACCCACATCACGTGGTTCAAAACTATAACTCTAGTTCCAGGGATTCTGACATCCTCTTCTGATCTCTTCATCCATTGCACACGTGGTGTACATTCACACACTTGAACACGCACATAAAATGAATAAAATTTTTAAAAGCAGTGATATGCTAAAGGTAGATCAATGTTAAGAGTGCTTATCTAGGGACTGGAGAGATGGCTCAGTGGTTAAGAGCACAGAAGACCCAGGTTCAGTTCCTAGCACACATATGCAGCTAACAACCACTTGTAACTGAAGTTATAGGGGATCCAACATCCTTTTCTGGCCTCTGCAGGTACTGTACACATGGGTACAACTTAAATACATAGAGGAAAGGCACTCATACACTGCATATTTTAAAAGAAATTGAGCTAAAAATACAGCAAAATGAGTATTCTTTGGAAAGAAATTTGACACCAAATGTTGGTTTGCCACTGTGCAAAAACTATTAGAATATTTCTTTCATATGTACCAAAGAGTTATTATTTTAAATTTTTCTTTATTATTTTTATGTATATGAGTGTATTGCCTATATGTAAGCACACCTGTGTTGTGCAATGCCTGTGAAGGTCAAAAGAGGGCATCATCAAATCCCCTGGAACTGGAGTTACAGGTGGTTGTTAGCCACCATGTGGGTGCTGGGAATTGGAACCTGGGTCCTCTGCAAGAGCAGTCAGTGCTCTTAACTGCTGAGCAGAGCCATCTCTCCAGTCTCTAAAGAACTATTTATTAAGTTAAAAAGATTTCATATACTTTGTTACTATAACAGTGATTTAAGACCTATTGTGCTGTAATCAACATCATTTGCCTGATAATTGGTGGTAATGGCTCTTCCTTCACAGAACTTTCTGACCTTGGCCAGAGTCTCCTGCTTTAGGAGTTCCTTTAGTGGTTTCACTTTGCTTTTTATTTATTTTTATTTTATCATAAAGTGTCGGTCCCTGTCCATCCCCCCCAGCCCCGCCCCATTTAACCTAAGACCTTGAGCAACATTCTCTAGATTCATTCATTCTCAATGCAAAGCTTCATCAATTGAGTCTTGGGAGTCTAATAGGTTTCTCTCTCTTTTTATTATTTTTTGACTTTTTAAAAAATTTTATGTGCATGAATGTTTTGCCTGCATTTATGTAAGTGTACATGCATACAATGCCTGAAGAGGCCAGAAGAGGACATTGAATCCTTTGGAACTAGTTAAAGACAGTTGTCATGTGGGTGCTGGGAACCAAACCTGGGTCTTCTGCAAGAGCAGCTAGTGCTCTTAACCACTGAATTATCTTTCTAGTCCCTCCTCCCTTTTGGGACACATGTAAGGCTGGCCTTAAACTTGCTGTGTAGCCAAGAATGGCCTTGAACTCCTCATCCTCCTGCCTCTCCCACCTGAGTACTGGGATATAGGTGTGCACTACCAAGGCTGGCTGCCTTCTTCATTTCTTTGTGAATTAACTTGAGGTGCATCACTTTTTTTTTTCTGTTTGTTTGTTTTTGTTTTTTTGAGACAAGGTCTCCCTATAGCCGCAGCTGGCCTGGATTTTCTAATGGAGACCGGGTTGGCCTCGAACTCACAGAGATCTGCCTGCCTCTGCCTCCCGAGTGCTGGTATTAAAGGCATGTGCCACCACGTCCGGCTATTTTTTAATATTTTATTTATTTTTTTTTAATTTTTTTTTCAGTCTTTTTGAGACAGGGTCTCCCTGTAGCCCCAGCTGTCCTGGAACTCACAGAGA
The DNA here is from genome assembly GCF_000622305.1 of Nannospalax galili. Classification (NCBI taxonomy): domain Eukaryota; kingdom Metazoa; phylum Chordata; class Mammalia; order Rodentia; family Spalacidae; genus Nannospalax; species Nannospalax galili. Next base: position 1,681,437 of record NW_008330570.1, read on the forward strand.
TCCGCCTGTCTCTGCCTCCTAACCACTGGGATTAAAGCGTGCACTACCACATTAGGCTTATTATTTTATTTTATGTGTATGTGTGTATTGCCTGCATGTGTGTAAGCGTATCTATGTTATGCAATGCCTGTGGAGGTCAGAAGGTGTTGGATCCTCTGGAACTGGAGTTACAGATGGTTGTTAGTTGCCATGTGGGTGCTGGGAATCGAACCCAGGTCCTCTGTAAGAACAGTCTGTGCTCTTAACCATTGAGCCATCTCTCCAACCTCCATACATCACTTTTATATCAAGAGTAACAAACAGCATTTTTATGAAAGAATTCAGTTTGGGCTACAAATTACCAACATTTTCTTTCTTCACACTCCTTGAAGTTTTCTGGTTTTTCTTTTGCCTCTTTTTGTTTTGAAACAGTCTTGTTATGTAACCTATGCTGAACTTGAACTAAAGATTCATCTTGGTCTGGTTAGTAATTGGAACTTACTTTTCCTTTTCTGGTTCATGTGAAGGATATTACAAAGTTAAAGATGAAGAAACACACAGTTTTGGTATGAAGCAGGGACACAGAACTTCATACTATGTATTGCAGGCCGGCCTCATTATACCACAGTAAGTGGTACAACTCATTATGTATCCCAGATGGCCTCAAACTTGTAATTCTCCTGCATTAACCTCCTGTTGTTCTGGAGATGGCATGTCACTATGTTGTCAAGTTGGCCTTGACCATCTGGGCTCAAATGACCCTCCTGAGCATCTGGGACTAAGGTGCATGCCACCATACTCACCTTGCAGATAATGCTAATGACTGATTTTAAAACATATTAAAAACTGGGGCTGGCATCACATCTTTAATCCCAGAACTCAGGAGGCAGAGGCAGGCGGATTTCTGTGAGTTCCAGGCCAGCCTGATCTACATGGTAAGTTCCAGAACAGCTAGGGCTACAGGGAGACCCTGTCTCAAAAAGACAAATTAAATAAATAAATAAATAAATAAATAAATAAATAAATAAATAAATGCTGGGCATGGTGACACAGGCCTGTAATCCCAGCTTTAGTGAGACAAACACAGGAGGACTGCTGTAGGTTTAAGGTCACCTTGATCTATATATGACAAATTTTAGGCCAGCTAAAGCTATATACCAAGATTGTAGGGGCTGGAGAGATGGCTCAGCAGTTAAGAGCACTGGCTACTCTTGCAAAGGACCTGGGTTCAATTCCCAGCATCCACATGGAAGCTAACAATTATCTGCAACTCCAGTTCCAGGGGAATCTGATGTCCTCTTCTGACCACTGCAGGCATTGTACAACACAGGTGCACTTACATACAGGCAATACACTTATACACACACAGCCTGGGTTACATAGAGCCTGTCTCAAAAAAAAAAGCAAAAAATAATTATTTTCAAATTACATATTTAGAGATGGGTATAGTAGTACATGCCTATGATCCATCTACTCAAGAAGCTAAGGCAGGAAGACTGAAAATTTGAAGCCATCCTGAGAAAGATCTCATGTCAAAAACATACTAAAAGCAACCAAATTTTTCATATAAATATAGTTAAACAGAAACTAATCAAATGGCCAGAAAGAAAATACATAAAACAGACTGAGAGCCAGGCACGTTGGGTCATGGTTGTAATCCTAGCACTTAGGAAGCCTAGGCAACAGAGTAAGATCATGTGCCGCCCCCCCCAAAATCTCCCAAAATAAAACACCCCAGATATAAAATATATCAGAGAATTCTATTTTAAATTGACACATTAAGTTTAGAGAGTTATTAAAAATCCTTCATTAGTTCTCAAAAATCAGTGTTTTCTAAACTTAAGAAATAGATCTTAACACTTGGGGGAAAAAAATCTGACAAATACAGAAAAGGAAGACTCACCTATGAGAAATGTTAAATTTCTGGATGATTCTTTTCCCATTGGCTAGCCAGATCTGTACACTGGTGATGGGTTCCAAGTTGTTCAGTGAAACAGTAGACATAGCATTTTTATTTTCAACTTCAATATTCTTTGCTTTAGAAACAATTTTTGGTGTAGCACTAAGAAAATCCAGACAACAATATCAGATACATACTGTTACATTATTATAAAATTTTTACAGTAGTTTTTAGGAAGTCATAACTACTTCCTCAATAATAATATGTTAGTTGTGTCCACAATATATAATAATTCTAGGAATCTAACGAAGTTATGCTCATCCAACTAATCTGTAAGCTTACAAAATGCTATGTAAATTAGCTTTACCTAGGGTCCAAGATAGATTCCTGTTCTCTATAGAGGTTAGTCCTTGAGTTATAAAGGAATAGAAAGTAAACAAAGTATTTTGAAAGGTATTTTCAGATATTTCTGTATGCAAAGTTGAAAATGTATGCACCTTACTACAGGGAAGTGTAATATAAGAATTCATTAAGACCAAAAAAAAAGTGAAAAGGTCCAGGTGTGGTGGCCCATGCCTTTAGTCCCACCCAGCACTCAGGAGGCAGAGGCAGGCAGAGCTCTGTGAGTTCAAGGCCAGCATGGTCTACATAGTGAGTTCCAGGACAGCTGGGGGCTACAGGGACACTGTGTCTCAAAAAGAACAACAACGAAAAAAATTACTTTTTCCAGTGTTGAAGAGAACTTTCATGTTCAAAAGTCAGCAGAGGTGCCCTAGCACTAACAGCAAAGCCCCAGTGCTAGGGAGAAAAAATGATTTATCCAATTTTGTCCCCAGTAGGCACTTTTGATCTAATAAATCCCCCCAAATACCCAGGATTAGTGTTGTCATATGTTAATATTCACTAAGGTATATATGATTTAGGAATAATCACAAAATTAGTAAGGGGCTAAGGCTAAATGTACACCTCAGTTGGTAGAGTACTTGCCTAGCATGCATAAATCCTGGATTCAATCTCCAGCACTCTTAATCTCATCTGGGTGCTGGGTACCTCAGCAGTAAGTACTTGCCTAACAGGTATATGGCATGGGTCTGACCCCTGGTATCAGAAAAAAATTTCATTTCTAGCCGGGCGTGGTGGCACACACCTTTGATCCCAGCATTCAGGAGGCAGAGGCAGGCGGATCACTGTGAGTTCAAGGCCAGCCTGGTCTACATAGTGAGTTCCAGGACAGCTGGGGTTACAAGGAGACCCTGTTTCAAAAAGACCAAAAAAGAAAAAAATTCATTTCTAATAGGAAAAATAAGTTCTGCATGGCTAGAATAATGACAGAATGTTTGCTATGGAAAACAGACAAAAAAATATACTAACCTTCCTAGTCTGTGACCCTGTCCTGAGAAGGGCTGGAACACAGGCTTTGTAGATATACATATTTCATTTTTTTTATCTTCAACTTTAACATCCACCTCCTCTTTATCAAAAACTCCCTGCAATTCTGTAGGTAATTCCCTTAGAAAGAAAAAACACAAAATGATAAAGCTTCTGATGTTTTTCCTTTCTCTGAAATATATCAACTATGGGCCAAATGAACTGATGAAAACATAGGTTGAGGATGTAGCTCAATTGGTAGAGTGCTTGCCAAGCACGCACCAGGTCCTGGGTTTGATCGCTAGTACCACATAAACTAGGCATGGTAGTGTATGATGTAATACCAGAACTTGGGAAGTAGAGGAGGGGATAGGGAGTTCGAGGTCATCCTTGACCACATAGCAAGTTTGAGGCCAGCCTGGATTACAAGAGACTGTCTCCAAAAAACAGATAGAGGCCCAAAAGATAGCTCAGCTGGTAAAGGTGGAAGGAAGGAATGCAACAAGAAATAGAAAAGAGACACATACTCTATACAATGGCATAACTGAATGTATTTACAATATCAAATATTATGAACAATACCCAAATCTAAAGAGTATAAAGTAATTTTTAAGACCATACATTGAGTTTTATGGTACTATCTAGAAAATTACTAAATGCATGAAATAGTGGATTACATACTGCTAAAATCAAAGTTTTATTTATTTTTATTATTATTTTTATTGCCAGAACATGAGGTTCCTGTTTTATTCACAGCCATGCACAATTTGAGTGTTTTCAATTTTTCATTTTTTTTGCTCATTTTTATTCTGTTTTACTTTGTTTCCTATTCTTTAAAGTATTTTATTTATTATTTTTATTTTATGTGTATGCATATATTGCCTGCATGTAGGTAAGTGCACCCCACGGAGGACAGAAGAGGCTGTCGGATCCCCTGAAACTGGAATTATGGACAGTTGTTAGCTGCCATGTGGGTGCTGGGATTCGAACCTGGGTCTTCTGCAAGAATAACCAGTGTTCTTAACCGCTGAGCCATCTCTCCAGCCTAATTTTATTATTTTTAAAAAATGTTTTATTTATATTTTTATTTTATGCATATGATTGTATTGCCTGCATGTAAGTGCACCCATGTCATGCAGTACCCATGGAGGTCAGAAGAAGGCATCAGATCCCCTGAACTGGAGTTGAGCTGCCATGTGGATGCTGGGAATCCAGGTACTCTGCAAAAGCAGTCAGTGCTCTTAACTGCTGAGCCATCTCTCCAGCCCCTAAAGCTTTATTATTTGTGTGTGTATGAGTATATGTGTTTGGGTGTGTTTGTAAAAATATCAAAAAGCAAATTACATACTTCCAACATACAATAGAACTGAACATACATTCCCATTCCGAAAGGGAGGAATCAGGGTATGGTGAGGAAATACCAGACCAAAGCAAGATCAGAAACCAGGAAGGCAAACACTAAATCCTATAGTGCCATGTTTGATGCCTGGGACTTTAGTTCTAAAGTGCTTAGATGGTTCAGCCCTCTCCAGCTTTGCTTCCTGCAATATACACTTCTCTCAGGCTGGTTCCACTCCCAGTATGCACCTTTCCTTGGCAGATGTCTCCCAGCTCTGGCATCTAACATCTTGGATCTCCACTGTAACCCAGGCTTTACCTTCACAGCTTCATGCAATGAATGGCCTCTCAGGGCTTCTTGGCCTGTCAAGAGCCTTCTTTATGCAGGGACTTTCCGACTACAAGCTGCCTGGCCTCAGCAACTCTCTGAAAACATGGAGGAAGAATTCATGACCTCCTCATTCTTGCATCTTTCATGCCTCTAAAGCACCAATGATACTCCCAAATTTGGCTGCCAGCTTAGGATGGACCTTGCCCTCCTTCATTCACATTACCAGCAGCTTTTATATGTGGAAGTGATTGCTTCCTAGGAGCAAAAACCCCTTAGGCTCTCTTTCACAAGCTGAAAGCTTAGCTGGGCGAATTCTTTCTTGAGGGTACTCTTTCCATAGTTCAAGTACAGATCAGCAGGTCTCTTCTTACTGGGGCTAATCTACTTATCAATTATAGCCTCTCTTCTAGGACACTCCTTGGCTGCAACATTAAGCTTCACAGTGCTCTCTTTCTCTCCAAACTGCACATTTTGTATTTCTTTCTACTCCACTTACACCTGCATAAAATTTATCAGTAATAGCAAAGCCACATAATCAATATTAAGCTTTCTTTGAAATTTCCTCCACCAAAAAAATTAGTCCATTATTTTTAAATTTAATCTCAGGCAAGTTCTTAGGCCTTGGGCAGAAGACAATCAAATTCTTTGCAAAAATATCCCAGTTATTGTTTTAAGTCCTTGTTTCCCTCTGGAACTACATTGCTCTCAGCACTACTTTCTTCCCAGTTTCCTATTAGAAACGCCCATAGAAATCTCTGCTTATAGCATTCAACAGCTTTTCTAGTCCAAATTTCTGAAAGTCTTCCATATTCCTCCAAAAAACAACACAGTCAAGTTTTTCACAGTAACATCTTACTCTCTGGTTCCAAATTCTGTCCTAGTTTTGTTTTCTGTTGCTATGATAAACACCATGACCAAAGGCAACTTGGGAGGAAGGTGTTTATTTCACCTTATAGGCTGTAGTTACTCACCAAGCCAGGGTAGGAACTCAATCAGGAACCTGGAGGCAGGAACTAAAGCAGAGACCATGGAGGAATATTGCTTACTGGCTTGCTTCCCCCTGACTTGCTCAGTGATCTTTCTTATACATTGCATAGTGGCATTGCATAGTGGGCTGGGCCCTCTTATATTAATTAACAATTAATAAAATGCCTCACAGATGTGGCCACAGATCAATTCAATGGAGGAAATTCAACTGAGGTTCTCACTTTCCAGGTGACCCTAGTTTGTGTCAAGTTTACATAAAACTAAACTGCATTGGGAACTTAAAATTATTGTTAATTTTCAACTTTTTTAGCTCTAGGTTGCATTAGAAGCTGAAGATCAGGGCCAGAGTCATAGTTCTGTGAGTGAAAAAGATACTTGCCAATAAGTCTCAGTTTAATCTCTCTGGATCTACATGGTAGGTGTGGTGGTTTGAATAAAAAATGCCCCCCATAGGCTCAAATATTTGAATACTTAGTCCTCAGTTGGTGGTTGTTTGGGAGGTTATGGAATCTCTAAGAGGTGCCATCTTGCTGGAGGAAGATGTCACCAGGAGCAGGCTTTGAGAGTTCAGAGCCTCACCTCTGATAAAATGTATAACTTGCAATAAGGACATGTATAACTTGCCATAAGGACATAAATTCCTCAAGGTAGCCAAACAGCCCAAACTGGAGGGGTGGCCTTTGATCAGGCCTTATCAACTAGTCACTTCCCTGGCTGACAGAGACTGGGTACAGGGGTGGCTTACCTCCTGCTGTGCCATAGCCTGCTCTGGTGGCCTGACCTTATCAACTTATCACTACAGAGACTGTTTGCAAAGTCAACCTGCTGTGCCAAAAGATAACTAGTGCCTGCTTATCCAGAGAAAAAAGCCTCAGGAAGGAGACCCTTAAGTACCCCAAGGACACTGACACCTGACATGGAGCCAATTCCTACAGCTGTATTCAGCAGTGTTCCTATATAAGACCAGATTGTTCTGCTTATTCTTGCTGATGTCTGTATCCATAAACAGAACTGGCCCTTTGCTATGTTCTCCTGAATTAAAGAGGACATATTCCTTGCCTGTTGCAGATCTGGCTCTGTTTCTTATTTCTTAACCTTAAACTCCTTCCTTATTCTGCTCTCCTAAATCTAACAACCTCACTTCCAGTTTTCTCTCTCTTCTTCATGTTTGGGGCTCAAGATGTGAGCTTCCTGCTCCTGCCACTTGCTGCTATGCCTCCCCACCATGATGGACTCTTACCCCTCTGGAACCTAAGTCAAAATAAACTGTTCCTTATTTAAGTTGCCTTTGGTCACGGTGTTATCACAGCAACAGAAAAGAAATTAAAACAGAAGTAACTCCTGGTACCAATTTCTGTCTTAGTTTATGTTACTATGATAAAACACTGACTAAAACTAGCAGGGAAGGAAAGGTTTATTTAGGTTTACATATTACAGCCCATTATCAAGGGAAACCAAGGCAGGAGCTCAAGCAGAGCCCTGGAGGCAGGAACTGAAGCAGAGACCATGGAGGAATGCTGCTTACTGGCTTGCTCAGTTACTTTATCTTTTTCCTTTTATTTTATGCATATGAGTATATTGCCTGTATGAGTGTATTGCCTGCATGTATGTAAATGCACCTGCTGTGTTGTGCAATGTCCGTAGAGGTCAGAAGATCACTGGAGTCCCCTAGAACTGAAGTTACGACTGGTGGTTAACCTGGTCCTCTGTAAGAGCAGCCAGTGCTCTTAACCATTGAGCTATCTCTTCAGCCCCTCAGCTACTTTTTTTTACATAGCCCAGGGACGGAACTGCCCATAGTAGGCTAGGCCCTGCTACATCAACTAGTTATCAAGAAAACGCCCTGCAGACATGTCCCACAGGCCAGAATGATAGAAGAAAATTCTCCATTGAGCATCCCTCTTCTCAGGTGACTCTAGTCTGTATCAAATAGACAAAAAAATAAGCAGCGTAGTAGGAGAGAACTGACTTCTGAAGTTTGTTCCCCCACCCTCTACATATGCTTGTACATAAACATATACACAAATCAGTAGTTGTTTTTTTAAAAAAAATTCAAGGGCCTGGAGAAATGGCTCAGTGTTTAAGGGCACTGGCCGCTCTTGCATAGGACCTGAGTTTGACTCCCAGCACCCACATGGTGGCTAATGGCCATCTATAGCTCTAGTTCCAGGGACTTTAACACCCTTTTCTGACCTCTATGGGCATTGCACAACATGGGTACACTTACACACATTCAGGCAATACCCTCAACAACAAAAATAAAAATAATTAAATATTTTTAAAAAATCATTCAAGATCATTTTTTGCTACATTGCAAGCCTAAGGCCAGCTTGGGCCACATGAAAACCTATCTCAAACAAAAATAATTCTCCCATAACCCCACAATTTTAGACAAACCATGCATAACACTTATATTCATAATTTTAAACTTTGGTTAATCAGAATCCAAGTTCCTAAATGTTAAGATTATAGTTGTGAGCTGGTGGTGTTGTACACACTTGAGGCAGAAGCAGGTATCTCTTTAAGTTTGAGGCCAGCCTGGTCTACATAGCAAGCTCCAGAACAGCCAAGACTATATAGTGAGACTCTGTCTGAGAGAGAGAGAGAGAGAGAGAGAGAGAGAGAGAGAGAGAGAGAGAGAGAGAAAGAGAGAAAGAAAGATAGAAAGAGGGAAAAGTATGTCTCTAAAGGTAGATGTGATGACTTACACACCTTTAATCCCAGCACTTGGGAGGCCTATGTGGTATCAGATTTAACTGAAACTTGTTTCAAAACTAAACAAATCAACTTACCTGTTCCATTCCCCCAAAAGGAAAAGATGTGAATTCATAAAATAGTATGTCTGTGAATGTGTAAGTCAGCATGATCACCATTACAAAAGATTCTTCCATATGAAACATGTCTATTAATATAGCCTACTACAAAGACTGCTTACCCATTTTTGATGGAGTTCAGAAACTGCTGACTTGCACTATCAGAGTAACTTCTAAAATCATCATTGACAGTGAATCCATTTTTCCACAACTTTATATTTACATCTACCTGCAAAATGGTAAAGAAACACAGTTAATAAAGGGTAGTAGTAAATAAGCCCTTTGAAATGTCTATCACTATGTTTCATGAGTTCTTAAGAGCAAACTTCAAGTGTAAAATATAAAAAATAAGTGTAATGTTCTTGCAGAGGATCTGAGATCAGTTCCCAGCACTCCCATTAGGTAGCTCACAATCACCTATAACTTCAGTTTCAGGGAATCTTATGCCCCTCTCTGGCCTTTACTCTGTCTGCTGGGATTAAAGGCATGTGCCTACATTCCTGGCCCTAAATAAATCTTTAAAAGTCATTAGCAGGGTCTGGGTGTGCTGGTGGGTGGCTTTAATTCCATCACTCTGGAGGCAGAGGCAGGCAGATCTCTGAGTTTGAGATCAGCCTGGTCTATATAGTCAGTTCCAAACAGCCAGAGCTACATAGTGACAGACGCTGGTTAAAAAAAAAAAAAATGTACAGAAGGCAGATATGATGATACATGCTTATAATCCCAGGACTCAAGAGCCTGAGACAGGAGAACTTCAAGTTCCAGTGTCTAGCCCTGGGCTATGTATTGAGTATCAGGTCAGACACAATGTGAAATCCTGTTTTAAAAAACAAAGGACTAGCCGGGCGTGGTGGCACACGCCTTTGATCCCAGCACTCGGGAGGCAGAGGCAGGAGGATCTCTGTGAGTTCAAGGCCAGCCTGATCCACATAGTGAATTCCAGGACAGCTGGAGCTACAGGGAAACCCTGTCTCAAAAAGACCAAAAAAATAAAAAACAAAGGACTGGGCTGGGAATGGTGCTGCACCCCTTTAATCTGAGCACTTGGGAGGCAGAGGAAGGCGGATCTCTGTAAGATCAAGGCTAGCCTGGTCTACATAGTGAGTGCCAGGCCAGTTGGGGAGACCTTGTCTCAAAAAGACCAAAAAGGGGCTGGAGAGATGGCTCAGCGGTGACTGCTCTTGCAGAGGACCCGGGTTTGATTCCCAGCACCCATATGGAGCTACGAACCGTCCTTAACTCCAGATCCAGGGGAATCCAAAGCCCTCTTCTGACCTCCGTGGCATTGCATGACATGGGTGCTCTTACATACATGCAGGCAATATACTCATACATATAAAATAAAAATAATAAATAAAATATTTTTTTTAAAAAGACCAAAAAAACAACTCCAAAACAACAACAAACAGCTGGAGAGATGGTTCAGCAGTTAAGAGAACTTGCTGCTCTTGCAGAGGACCAGAATTCAGTTCCCAGCACCCACACCACACAGCTCACAACCCCTTATAATTCAGCTCCAGGGGATCCAACACTCACTTCTGGCCTCCACAGGTACCTCTCCACAGATGTGCATTCAGGCGAGCATGCACACACGTGCGCAAACACACACACACACACACACACACACACACACACACAAATTAAAAAAATATAAATAAATCATTTCTGCTTGTAACTTCTAACAACCACCTCTGAACTGTGTGCATATACATTCACATGTGCACATTCCCTGCATGACAAAAATATATACATAATTAAAAAAATAAATCTTAAACAAAAATGAACAATATTCAAAGAAACAAGGTTAACTCGTTATATAAATATAGAAAATTTCAGGATTACAGCAAAATGTAGGCATGTTTTAGGCTGAACACAAGAGTATAGACTGAAAAACTGCTTAAAAAGATAACCAGGGGGCTGAAGACATGGGTTAGTGGTTAAAAGCACTTGCTGCTCTTGCAGACGACCCACGTTTGGTTCCCAGCATCCACATGGTTGCTCAAAACAATCCATAACTCCAGTTCCAGGGGATCCAAGGTCCTCTTCTGGCCTCTGGGCATTGTGTGCAAGTGGTGCACATGCATACATACAGGTAAAATTCTTATACACATTAAAAATATTTTTTAAAAAATTTTTTTGTTTTTTTTTTGGTCTTTTTGAGACAGGGTCTCCCTGTAGCCCCAGCTGTCCTGGAACTCACTATGTAGACCAGGCTGGCCTTGAACTCACAGAGATCCACCTGCCTCTGCCTCCTGAGTGCTGGAATTAAAGGCATGTGCCACCACGCCCGGCTATGTGTATATTATTTTTAGCATGTACACATGTGTACATATTATGTATACACACATACAGAGTCCTTGTGTATGTATTTAATATACACTAATCACTGTTTAAGGTACTTTGTCTACATAAACATATTCCTGTCAATATTTATATAAGGTGGGAATTATCTCTTTATAGATGGAGAAACAGAAACTACCCATAATTAAATTATCCTAAGCTACACAGGCAGGGAGAAGTGAAGTCTTGAACCTAAAGAGTCTGCATCCAGAAGATACCTTAATTCAAAAAACACCTAAGTTTAAAAAAAAAAAAATCTAAGTAATTATCTGGCTTGGTTCTGTATTGAATAAATGAAAAAGGACTCATATCAAGGCCCCAAAGAAAATCAAGTTAAAGGGCAGAGTCTAAAGGCTTGTAGGGAACAAATACCACATACAAAGGCTGTTGGTTTTGTGACAGCCTTACACGTAAGCTCAGGCTGGCCTTGAATTTGCTATATAGCTGAAGCTGACTTCCTGCCTCTACTCCCTAGTGCTGTGATTATAGGTGTGTGCCATCATACCTGACAGGGCTGGAGTGTTCTATATCAATCAAGTATAAAGACAGAATAAGACAAGTTAAGACTCAAAAGATTTTAACTAATCTGCTCCCCCATGTACTTTTTCCATGCCCACTTTCTTTACTAAATTACAAGATTGGCATCATAAAAATGAAAGCATAAAGAGGAGAAACTGGCAGAGACACAGAATTGAGTAATCAGGACAGAGAACACTATTCAGAATTATGGATCTAAGGCAAAACCAGCTTCCCAGCCAGGTATGGAGGCTTACACCTTTAATCCCAGCACTCAGGAGGCAGAGACAGGCAGATTTCTTTGAGTTTGAGGTCAACCTGGTCTGAGGAAGTGTTCCAGGCAAGTCAGTGCTATACACTATGAGACACTGTCTTAAAAAAACAAAACAATTAAAAACAAGGAAATAAACAATGTCCTCCCAAATCCCCCAAGCTCAGTTTCCCTAGCAAGCAATCAGATCACTGGAAAAAGGAAAAAAAATTTCATCTTAGCCATTTCTCAGGAAAAAAACTCAACTAGCAGGATTCACAAATGTAGATAGGAAGAGTGGTAGAGCTTGCTTAGCATGCATGAGACCTTAGGTTAAATCCTGAAGCAATGTAAAATAAATATTAAAAAATTTGAAAATTCACTCATGTGTTTGAGAAGAGATAGAGCTTTCTATCAGAGTTTCAGGGATGAATTAATAGATACAAAGAAAATTAAGACATTTCCCTGGAAGCCAATTAATAATTCTAGTGAACAATTTAAAAGTAGAAAGGAGGGACTGGAGAGATGGCACAGTGGTTAAGAGCACTGATTGCTCTTGCAGAGGACCCAGGTTCGATTCCCAGCGCCCACATGGCAGCTACGAACCGTCCTTCCATGGCACTGCAGGACACCGGTGCACTCACATACATGCAGGCAATACACTCATACACATAAAATAAAAATAATAAAAATTTAAGGCCAGGCGTGGTGGCCCACGCCTTTAATCCCAGCACTTGGGAGGCGGATCTCTGTGAGTTCAAGGCCAGCCTGGTCTACCTAGTGAGTTCCAGGACAGCAATTATCATAGTATATTACAATAATATATGACTCAGTTATACTGTAGAGTATTAAAAGTCACAAAAATATAATAGTTCATTTAATCCCTAATCATGGCATTTACTAATGTTTGAAGAATCAGTTGTTTGGGGAGAAGGATAAGATAGAAAAGGAGAGCCCCACAGCTTCTAGGAGCCAACAGCTTGCCTGGGTAAGTTTGGCTGCTGTGCCCACTGCACCTGACTCCCCCAGCCTCATTCACCCTCCCAGCTCCCCTACCCCATCTCTCCTGCTAGCAGGGGGACTGGCACCCCAGACCTCTGGACTGACCTCTTGGGCCAACTGCTTCCTGATCCTTAGTATCCAGACCAACCCAGTACCTCCCTCTAGTCCCCACCTCCCTTTGCATTTTTGGGCGGCCCAGCCCCACAGCTTCCTGGAGACAGCAGCTTTCCTGGGTAAGTTTGGCTGCCATGCCCACTGCACCTTGACTCTTCCAGTCTCATTCACCTTTCCAGCTCCTCCACCCCATTTCTCCTCCTAGTAGGGAGACTGGCGCATTTCCAGTCTTGGCACCCCGGACCTCTGGACTGACCTCTTGGCTGAACTGCTTCCTGATCCTTTGCATCCAGACCAACCCAATTCCTCCCTGTAGTCCCCAGGGGCCCTTGGGACTCTTCTTGCCCCCACCTCCCCTTGCATCCCTGGGGGCCAGCATCTTTCCTGGGCCCTGCTCCCAGGCCAGCCCAGCCCTCAAATTCCTAAGGCCAACATCTTTCCTGGAAGGATACAGACATTAGGAGAAAGCCCGAGAGCATCTGTTCCTCATCTGACTTGGGCCTCTGTGGGAACTCCTGAAGACAAAAGGAATCTGGCTACTCCAATATAAAATCAAAAAAGCCTAGACCAATCAGCTTTTCATGCCCAACAAATAAACCACAACGGCACATAAAGTTTACAAAAAGCAGCAGATCTAAACTCAACAATGGCAGACTTGAGTCTCAAACAAGAACCAAAAACTACAAAAAAAAATCCACATGTCAAAGTCAGAGAAAAAATAATAACATGAAAAACCAAAATAATATACCCCACCAAGTACCAACAGTCCTCTAGATGAATACATTGAGAACCCCCTAGAGATAACACAGGACATGGAATTCAAAAGAACAATTAAAAAGAACAATGATGAATATGATAAAAGAATTCACTGAATTTAAAGAACACACAAACAAGGTAATCATAGAGCTGAAGGAAGATAGGGATAAACTTCTGAATGAATTCAGAACAGAGCTAGAAATATTGAAGAATACTCAGGCTGAAATAAAGAACGAAGTGAAACACTCCATAAGCCAAGTAGAAACGACAGGAGAAAGCCTCAGCAATAGGATGAATGAAATGGGAAACAGATATCAAGACTGGAAGATGACGAACTAGACCACTCAAGCAAAGATAATAAAAAAATTAAGAAATCACAAGAATGGAATATGCAGGAATTGTGTAACACCACAAAAAGACCAAACTTACAAATCATGGGCATACAGGAAGGAGAAGCTTCTTAGGATAATGGTATGGACCAGGTCTTCAACAGGATTGTAGAAGAAAATTTCCCAAAATTAAAGAAAGATATGCCTATATAAATATAAGCATATAGAACACCAAATACACAGGACCAGAAAAGAAAGTCTCCAAGACACATCATAGTAAAAACACTAAACGTGGGACTGGAGAGATGGCTCAGTGGTTAAGAGCACTGACTGCTCTTGTAGAGGACCCAGGTTTGATTCCCAGCACCCACATGGCAGCTACGAACCCTCCTTAACTCCAGTTTCAGGGGAATCCAAAGCCCTCTTCTGACCTCGGTGACATTGCACTCACAAACCCATTGCATGGGTGCACTCACATACATGCAGGCAATACACTCATACACATAAAGTAAAAATAATAATTACATCTGACTTTTTCAGTGCAAATTACGAAAGCCAGAAGAGCCTGGACCAAAGTATTCCCAGTTCTAAATGACCACAGATGCCAACCCAGATTACTTTACCCAGCCAAAATGTCTATTATAGTTGAAGGGGAAAGAAAAATCTTCCATGACATAAATAGGCTGAAAGAATTCATGTCCACAAAACCAGCCCTTCAGAGAATTCCTGAACTATACACAGGGGTTACAGAAAGAGACTTAATGAAGGTATAACTGGAAATGGACAGCTACATCGAGAATGTGAACAGAAATAAAAATGAATCAATACACATCTTTCATTAATAACTTTAAATATCAACGGACTGAACTCCCCAGTCAAAAGACACAGACTAGTTGAATGTATTAAGAAACAAAACCCATCTTTTTGTTGTCTGCAAGAAACTCATCTCACTTTCAAAGACAGGCACTACCTTAAGGTGAAAGGATGGAAAAAAATATACCACACGAATGGTACTAAGAAAAAAGCAGGCATTGGAATTCTAATATCTGACAAAATAGGCTTCAAACTAAAACTAATCAGAAGAGATAAAGAGGGCCACTTCATTCTGATCAAAGGAACAACTGACAGGAAGGTATTACAATCATGAACATATATTCACCAATCTCTGGTGCACCCAACTTCATAAAAACAGTACTACAGGACTTTAAGACCCAGATTAATCCCAACTCATTAATAGTAGGGGACTTCAATACCCCATTGTCACCATTAGATAGGTCAACAGGACAGAGAATTAACAGAGAGACTTCTGAATTAAACAATACCATACATCAAATGGATCTAAGAGACATCTACCAAATATTCCACCCAAGCAACAAAGAATATACTTTCTACTCCAAACCCCATGGAACTTTCTCCAAAATCGACCATAAACTGAGGCACAAAACAAGCTTCAACAAACATGAAAAGATTGAAATAATTCCATGCATTCTATCAGACCACAATGCAATAAAGCTTAAAATCAACACCAGAAGAAGCCCTAGTAACTACATGAACACATGGAGATTACACAACACACTCCTGAATGATGAATGGGTCAAAGGAGAAATTAAGAAAGAATGAAAAGTATTCCTGGAACTAAATGAAAAGGACAATACAACACAACAAAACCTCTGGGACACATTGAAAGCAGTCCTTAAAGGGAAGTTTATAGCTCTAAGTACCTACATTAAAAAATCGGAAAGATCACAAATAAATGACTTAACATCGCAACTCAAGACACTTGAAAAGCAAGAACAAACCCAGCAGACAAGAAGAAATAACAAAAATGAGAGCAGAAATTAATGAAATAGAAACAAAGAAAACAATACAAAGAATCTCAGAGATGGTTCATTGAAAAGCTAAAAAAGATAGACAGACCCTTAGTCAGCCCAGCTAACCAAAAGAAAGAAAGAGAAAATCCAAATCAACATAATCAGAATGAAAGGGGAAACATCACAGCACTCACTCCAAAGATCCAGACCTTTATAAGGGAATATTTTAAAAATCTATATGCTATTAAATTTGGAAATCTAAAAGAAATTGATGGATATCTAAAGTCATGGGAACCACCAAAGTTAAACTGAAAAGAGATCAACCTTTTTTAAACAGACCGATACCATATAAGGAAATCGAAACAATAATACAAACCTCCCAACTAAAAAGATCCCAGACCCAGGTCGATTTACAGTAGAATTCTACCAGACATTTAAAGAAGACAAAAAAGAAAACTATAGACCCATGTCCTTAATGAACGTAGATGCAAAAATTCTCAACAAGATACTTGCAAACCGCATACAGACACCCATCAAAAAGATCATCCACCATGATCAAGTCAGCTTTATCCCAGAGATACAGGGCTGATTCAATATACGTAAGTCAATAAACGTCATAAATCATATAAGTGGGCTCAAAGACAAGAACCACATGGTCATCTCAATAGATGCAGAGAAGGCCTTTGACAAAATTCAACATGCATTTATGGTCAAAGTCCTAGAGAGAATTGGACTCGAGGGAACATACCTCAATATAATTAAAGCCATGTATAACAAACCCACAGCCAGCAACATTCTAAATGGAGAAAAACTTGAAGCACTCCCATTGAAATCAGGAACCAGACAAAGCTGTCCACTATCTCCACATCTCTTTAACATAGTGCTTCAAATTCTTGCAAGAGCAATAAGACAAGAGTAGGAAATTAAAGGAGTAACAATTGGAAAAGAAGAGCTCAAATTATCCCTTTTTGCAGATGATATGATAATATATCTAAGGGACGCCAAAAATTCCACGCGAAAGCTCCTAGAAATTATTAATACATTCAGTAAAGTGGCAGGTTACAAAATTAATATACAAAAGTCTGTAGCCTTTCTATATGCCAATAACAAGCAATCACAGAAAGAGCACATGGAAACCACCCCTTTTCACCATAGCTTAAAAAAAAAAAAAAAAAGCTTTTTGGAATAACCCTGCCCAAAGGAATTACAAAGACCTCTACAAGGAAAATTTTAAATCTTTAAAGAAAGATTGAGGAAGACATCAGAAGATGGAAGAACCTCCCATGCTCATGGATTGGAAGAATTAATATTGTGAAAATGACCATCCTACCAAAAGCCATTTATAGATTCAATGCAATGCCAATGAAAGTCCTCATAACATTCTTCACAGAATTAGAAAAAAAACATCCTAAGATTCATATGGAAGCACAAAAAACCTTGGATAGCCAAAGCAACCCTGAGAACTAAGAGCAATGATGGGGGAATTACTATACCAGATTTTAAACTGTATTACAGAGCTATAGTCATAAAAACAACATGGTACTGGCACAAAAATAGACCCATAGATCAATGGAACAAAATTGAAGACCCAAATATGAGTACATGTAATTTCAGTCATCTGACATCTGACAAAGGGGCCAAGAACATTCACTGGAGGAAAGACAGCATGCTCAGCAAATGGTGCTGGCAAAACTGGATCTCTACCTGTAGAAGAATGAAACTAAACCCCTATCTTTCACCTTGCACAAAAGTCAACTCCAAATGGATCAAAGACCACAATGTGAAGCCTGAAACTCTTGAAACTATTAGAAGAAAACACTGGCAATATCCTACAAGATACAGGTATAGGAAAGGAAGGAGTTTCTAAACCGGACATCAATTGCTTAGGAAACACAGTCCTGAATCAACAATTGGGACCTCATTAAACTAAAAAGCTTCTGTACATCAAAAGAAGCAACCAAGGAAGTGAAGAGAAAACCCACAGAATATTTCTCCATTCATGACATTATAGTGGTTTAATCACCCATTTTTGTTTTTTGAAATGGCGTCTCATGTAGCCCAGGCTAGCTTCAAACACTTTATATAGCTGAAGATGGTCTTGAGTTGATTCTCATGCCTCTACCTCCTGAGTGCTAGGCTGACAAGCATGTGCCACTCTGCCTGGTTTTCTATTGGTATTTATTTTGTATTTCATTGTATAAGAAATATACATCTGGGCATAACATTCATACACCTAAAATAAAAATAATTAAGCCGGGGGTGGTGGCACACACCTTTAGTCCCAGCACTCGGGAGGCAAAGGCAGGAGTATCTCTGTGAGTTTAAGGCCAGCCTGGTCTACATAGTGAGTTCCAGGCCAGCGGAGACTACAAGGAGACCCTGTCTCAAAAAGAAAATAAATAAATTTTTAAAAGAAACAAATTTACGTGATTTGGTTTCCTTATCTCTAAGATGTGGATACTGGGGATACAGCTCAGTTGGTAAAATGTTTGCCTCACATGCTTATAATCCTGAGTTCAACTCCCAGAACCCATGTAAATATGAAAGGAAAATTTGTTGTGACTGCTTTGATTCCTGCTAACATGCCAGCAGTTTCACCCACCATTGCTTTTACAACATTTATACAAGTTCAACACAATGAAAATAGCAAATATTATTATTATTATTATTATTATTTTTGTCTTTTTGAGACAGGGTCTCCCTGTAGCCCCAGCTGTCCTGGAACTCACTATGTAGACCAGGCTGGCCTTGAACTCACAGAGATCCGCCTCTGCCTCCCGAGTGTTGGGATTAAAGGCGTGCGCCACCATTATTTTTAATATGACAATAGCAGTTTTGACCTTAGAGTTCCTCATAAAGGCCAATACTCAACAGACATTTACCTGCTTCCTCTGTTCAGTGGGGGACAAGCATTTGGCACCAACCTTCTCAGCTTCCTCAAAAAGGCTGTCAACAAAATATTCACAATTCCTTTGTTGATTATCATTGAGGGGTTGGTTGTCAGATCCTGTTTCACAAACCCTAAACAAAGAAGAAAAATAAGCTATCAGTTCTCTAAAAACTAACAAATGTTTTTCTAATTAAAGGATGTTAAGTTCTAATTAGAAGATGTTACCACAAGCCCATAGTTTAGGCTCTCTTCTAACATAATAAATACGTAATCGTGGGGGAGTCATTGGACACTTTTTAGTCTACACCAGCTCTACAGACATTTGGGGAGGGCTAACACTTTGCTATGTGAAGGATCCTTTCAATTTTAGGATGTTTAGCAGGACCCTTGGCCTTTTATCCATACAGTACCACTAACTGCAAGAGCAGTGTTGAGGACAAATGATAACAAGGTATAATGACACATATGTATGAAAATGCCATAATGAAATCATCTATTTATTTATTTATTTATTTATTTATTTATTTATTTTTGATACAGGGTCTCCCTGTAGTCCCAGCTGTCCTGGAACTTGTTATGTAGACAAGGCTGGTCTCCAACTCAGAGGTCCACTTGCCTCTGCTTCCGCCTCCTGAGTACTGGAATTAAAGGTATGTGTTGCCACATCTGGGTGAAACCCACTACTTTGTATACTAGCTTTAAAAAATTTATTAAAAAAAAACTATAAAATTCTGTCCCCTTCCTCTCTTCCCTCTGTACATATGGGCCATGACATTCTTGTAGAGGTTGGAGGACAACTTTCTGGAGTTCCAGGGACTGAACTCAGCTCATCTGGCTTGGCATCAAGGGTTTTTACCCAAAAAGCAATCGTACTAGTGCCAGAATTTAAAATATTTTATTTATTTTTATATGTATGACTGTACTGCCTGCATGTATGTAAGCACACCTGTGTCATGCAATGCCCTCAGAGGTCAGAAGAGGGCATCAGATCCCCTGGAACTGGAGTTACAGATGGCTGTTAGCCACCATGTGAGTGCCAGGAATTGAACCTGGGTCTTCTGCAAGAGCAGCTAGTGCTCTTAACTGCTGAGCCATCTCTCCAGTCCCCAGTCCTAGAATTTAAAAATCCAAAAACATTTAATTCCACCACTTGGGAGGCAGAGGCAGGCAGTGAATTCAAGGTCAGCCTGGTCTATACAGTGAGTTCCAAGACAGCTGGGGCTACAGGGAGACCCTGTCTCAAAAAGACAAAAAAAAAAAAAAAAATCTAAAAAACCCAAAACCAAAAAAAGTCAGGCCTGGCATGGTGTGCATGCCTTTAGTCCCAACACTTGGGAGGCAGAGGCAGGAGGATCTCTATGAGTTCAAGTCCAGCCTGGTCTACATAGTGAGTTTCAAGACAGCTGACACTACAAGGAGACCCTATCTCAAAAAAGAACACTCACTCCCCCTCAAAAAAGTAAAAAAGACGTCAACAGGGGACTGAAGAGATGGTTCACAGGTTAAGAGTGTGTATTGCTCTTGCAGAGAACCTGAATTCAGTTCCTAAGCACCCATGTCTGGCAGCTCACACTGCCTGCAATTCCTGCTCCAGGAGATTCCACACTCTTCTCCCCTCCTCAGGCACCTGCACTCATGTGCCCATACCCACAGATAGACATAAACACATACACAAAATTAAAAATAAATCTTTGGGCCCAGCATGGTGACACACATCTTTAATCCCAGTACTCAGGAGGCAGAAGCAGGTGGATCTGAGTTCAAGATCAGCCTGGTCTACATAGCAACATCCAGGCCAGCCAGTGCTACATAGTGAGACCCTGTTTCAAATACAAATTAATCTTTGAAAAAAAAATTTTTAAGATGTGAGTAGCATATAAAAGCATTACCCAATCTCTACCAAAAATGTTAAAATAACTAAGCCGGGCATGGTTGTGCATGCCTTTAATCTCAGTACAGGCAGGTGGATCTCTGTGAATTCAAGGCCAGCATGGTCTATATAGCAAGTTTTAGGACAGCTGGGGCTACAGAGAGGCTACCCTGTCTCAAAAAAGACCAAAAAACACTCAAATGTTACAACAACTAAAAGTATCTTTGTAAATGCCAAAAAAGTGTCTGGGGGGTAAATCTCACCAGATTTAGAACCATTGGTCCAGAGTATAAAACTTTTTTGCTTTTCTTTTTGAAACAAGATCTCATATATCACAGCCTGGCCTCAAATTCCTTATGTAGCTGAGGATGACCTCGAACTACTGATCTTCCTGCCTCCATCTACCACGTGCTAGAATTACAGGCGTGTGCCACCAGCTTATAAGATGCTGGGGATTCAGTCCAGGGCCTCATGCATGCTAGGCAAGAACCCTATGAATTAAGCTACATCTAGCCAAAATGTTATTTTTGAAGGGCTCAAAAATAACCTTTTTTTTTTTTTCAGAGAGTCTTACTATTTTGCCAAAGATGGCCTCAAACTCCTGGACTCAAGCAATCCTGACTCAGCCTCCCATGATGCTGGGACTAAGAGGCCCACTGTGCCACTGTACTCTGCTTCAAATGACTTCAAGAGAAATTACTACATACTCTTTGGTGACAGAAACAAGCATATTATTTTTGCCTTTTCACACTCAGAATATTTCTCCATTGATGACATTGTAGTGGTTTAATCACCAGTTTTTGTTTTTTAAATGGAGTCTCATGTAGCCCAGGCTAGCCTCAAACACTTTATATAGCTGAAGATGGTCTTGAGTTGATTCTCATGCCTCTACCTCCTGAGTGCTAGGCTGACAAGCATGTGCCACTCTGCCTGGTTTTCTATTGGTATTTATTTTGAATTTCATTGTATAAGAAATATTACCTGAGTTTTTAATTTGCCAGAAATGGTTTCTGGCTGAACTTTTTTGTTTGTTTTGTTAAGACATGGTCTCACTATGTAGCCTGACTACATAATGCTGGAACTTGCTATTTAGATCAGGCTAGCCTCAAACTCAGAGACAGTGCTAGGATTAAAAGCATGCATGGCCTCTGGCTGAGCTTTTTTTTTTTTGGTCTTTTTGAGACAGGGTCTCCCTATAGCCCCAGCTGTCCTGGAACTCACTATGTAGACCAGGCTGGCCTTGAACTCACAAAGATCCGCTTAAACTCGTGTGCCACTACACCCAGCCTGGTTGAGCTTTTGAAAGCTATGCAGATGATTTATGAAAGTGATGAAATCTCAACACTTTTCTATCTTACATTGACAGGAATCATAAGGTAGATACACTTATTAATCCTGCTGTTAATCTACCCCCCAAGTCTATGCTTCGAACCACAATACTCTATAAAAAACTATTCTAAATACTGTACATGTGCCAACTCATTCAATCTTCACAATGATCCTAAAGGTTTTATTTTTTAATCTTCACTTAATAGATGAACTATTAGCCTATTGGCAGGCAGAGCTGGGAACTGAATTCAGGCTTACTAGGCTAATGTTCTTTGTGGGGTTTTTTGTTTGTTTGTTTTATTTTGTTTTGCTTTGAGACAGAGTCTTACTATGTAGCCCTGGCTGCTCTGCCTCTGGAGAATACAGGATTAAAGGTATGAGCAACCATGTGTGGCAAGCCTATGTTCTTAATCACTATGTAAGACAATCTCTCAAAACAGACATCATTATATTGTTATTAAAATGTTGATACTCAGGTTTGGGGAGACAGCTCAGTTGGTAAAGTACTTATAAGGCAAACACAAAGACCTGAGTTTGAACCTCATAAACCACATTTTAAAAAGCCAGGTGTGGCTCAGTGTGGTGGCGCACGCCTTTAATCCAGGCACTCGGGAGGCAGAGGCAGGAGGATCTCTGTGAGTTCAAGGCCAACCTGGTCTATATAGTGAGTTCCAAGACAGCTGGGGCTACATGAAGACCCTGTCTCAAAAAGGCAAAAAACAACAACAACAACAACAACAAAAAAAAAGCCAGGTGTGGTGGTACACACTTACAAATGCCAGTGCTGGGGAGACTTTGTCTCAAAAAAAGGTGTATGATGCCTAAGGAACAACACCTGAGATTATCTTCTGGCTTTCACAATCACCTGTACTTACATGCACTTGTACACATACATAAAAACAAGACACAATGCTTATACTGAAGGTAATGTTTTAAGTTAGTGTCATCTTTTTACTTCCCTAGATCATTTGTTCTACATATCTACTGCTTCAACACTAATATTATCAGTATTAATTATACTTGTTCCAAAACAAATAGAAGATAGCTCTCATACAGAAATAATCATACTGTAAAAGGGTTTTCTTATAGAAATGATTTTCCCTTTATCTGTACAGCTGTGTAGTATAAATATAATACTATTTACAAGTCCAGGCTCTGTGGTTTATCTTTAGATACCTTCGTTAGTTACAGTAAGAAAAGCCAAGTCATAGTAAGAAACTTAAATTTAGGACTGGAGAGACGGCTCAGTGGTTAAGAGAACTGGCTGCTCTTACAGAGGAACTGGGTTCAAATCCCAACACCCACATAGCAGCTAACAATCACCTATAACTCCATTCGAGGGGATCCAATGCCCTCTTCTGACTGCCTCAGGCACTGCATGACAAAGATACACTTATATACATCCAGGCATAACATTCATACACCTAAAATAAAAATAATTAAGCCGGGGGTGGTGGCACACACCTTTAGTCCCAGCACTCGGGAGGCAAAGGCAGGAGTATCTCTGTGAGTTTAAGGCCAGCCTGGTCTACATAGTGAGTTCCAGGCCAGCGGAGACTACAGGGAAACCCTGTCTCAAAGAGACCAGGAAAAAAAATACACACACACACACACACACACACACACACTCACATAAAATAAATAAATTTTTAAAAGAAACAAATTTACGTGATTTGGTTTCCTTATCTCTAAGATGTGGATACTGGGGATATAGCTCAGTTGGTAGAATGTTTGCCTCACATGCTTGTAGTCCTGAGTTCAACTCCCAGAACCCATGTAAATATGAAAGGAAAGAATTGGCTCCACAAAGTTGTCCCCTGATCCCCACACTCACATAGTGGCATGCAGATGCTTATGTGTAAACACACACATACACACACACAATAATGATAATAATAATGAATTATATTCAAATAGCAATTTTAAAAAGAAACAATCATAGCTAGGTGTGGTGGCGCACACCTTTAGTCCCAGTACTTGGGAGGCAGAGGCAGGTAGATCTCTGTGAGATCAAGGCCAGCCTGGTCTACATAGTGAGTGCCAGGGGAGCTGGGGCTACAGGGAGAACTGTCTCAACAAAACCAAAAACAAAACAAAATAAAAAATCATAGCAAGACCTGGTGGTCTAGGCCTGTATTCCCAGTTACTTGGGAAGCTGAGGCAAATTTGCAAATTCATTGACTGCCTAACTACAGAGTTCAGGCCAGGCTGGGCAAAACAAAAAGCAAAAAGAAAGCTAGAGATGTAGCTCAGGGACAGAGTATTCGTCTAGCATGTGTGAGGCCCTAGGTTCAATTCCTACAAAAGAAAGGAACAATAAAATAGGAAAGGAAAAAGGAAAGGGGAAAAGAAACAATAGAGAAAGAAAAAGCAATCCCAACCTTAACAATGAAGATCTCTAGGATACAATTAAGGGAACAAACTTTTGCTACAATCTGTTCAGTGTAAGTATGGTTTAAAAAAAAAAAGAAAACCTCAGCTGGGCATGGTGGCATATGCCTTTAATCCCAATACTCGGGAGGCAGAGGCAGGCAGAGCTCTGTGAGTTCACAGCCAGCCTGGTTTCCATTAGCGAATCCAGGCGGCTACAGGGAGACTTTGCCTCAAAAAGACCAAAAAAAAAAAAAACCTCTGTGCTAGATAGTTTTAGTGTCAATTTGACACACCTGGGTTGAGGGAGCCTCAAATGGGGAGTTGTTTTCATTGGACTGGCCTATGGCCATGTCCATGGGGCACCTTCCTGATTGTTGAGTGATGTGGGAGGGCCCAGCCCTGGGTAGGTAGGCCTGTGTTGCCTAAGAAAGCAGGCTGAGCAGGGGCCAGGAGAGCAAGCCAGTAAGCAGAGTTCCTCCATGGCCTGTATTCCAGCTCCTGCCTCCAGGTTCCTGCCCTGAGTTCCTACCTTGGGCTCCCTGATGAACTGTGATCCGGGAGATGTAAGCTAAATAAACCCTTTCCTCCCCAAGTTGGTATTGGTCAGTGTTTTGTCACAGCAATGGAGAAACAAAGTAGAACATAAATTACTACTGGGTACTTGCTGAGGAAGTTATATAATAACCAAGTTACTTGACTATCTCTGCCAGTGAGATGCAATAAAAACAGAAAGAGACTAACAGAGACATAAAAATTCACTGCTTATGGGCTGGAGAGATGGCTCAGCAGTTAAGAGAACACAAGTTCGGTTCCCAACACCCACATGGCCGCTAACAACCAACTGTAATTCCAATGTCTGGGGATCTGATGCCCTCTTCTGACCTCTGAGGGCACTGCACAACACAAGGGCATTGCACAACACAAGTGTACTTACATGCACACAGAACACTCAAATACATAAAATAAAATTAAAAAATTTTAAACCTTCATTGCTTGAATTAACTTACCATTCTTCTTTTATACTTTCAAGATTATCTACTTCTTTCATTCTTTGTGCTACTGTAAAAGTAAACAGAAACAAAGGTTAAGGTTCTAAATAGCATTTAAAAAAATCATTCTCAGCACTTGGGAGGCAGAGGCAGGCAGATCTCTGTGAATTCAAGGCCAGCCTGGTCTACATAGTGAGTTCCAGGACAGCTGGGGCTACAGGGAGACCCTGTCTCAAAAAAACAAAGAAAAAAAAATCATTCTTAGCCAGGTGTGGTGGCACATGCCTTTAATCACAGCACTTGGTGATTAAAGTGGTGGGTAGAGGCCAGAGGATCTCTGTGAGACAGAGGCTAGCCTGGTCTACATAGTGAGCTCCAGGTCAGCTGGGGCTACAGGGAGACCCATGTCAAAAATTTTTTTTGCATTCCTATGTGTATATCAGTATACTTTAAGGGATATAACCATAATCATGTAACCATAAAATAGCACTAAAATGGTTTGAACTGATGAAATTTTACGCCCTCATTTTCATCCAAAAGAAAAAAAAAAACAAAACCCAAAACACACCAGCAATATGTAGTAGGAAAATGCCTGTAATCCCAACACTTGGGAAGTAGAGGTAGGATGATCAGGAGTTCAAGATCAACCTTGTCTATGTAGCTGGAGACCAGCTTAGGCCACATGAGACTGTTTTAAAAAATGAAAAAATGACAGGAGAAATGGCTCAGTGGTCATGAGCACTTGCTTTTCCAGAGGACCCGGGTTTGGTACCCAGCACCCACATGGCAACTAACCGGCTGTAACTCTAGTTCCAGGGACTCAAATGCCCTTTTCTGGCCTTTGCAGACAATGCCTGCAGGTGGTGTACACACACACACACACACTCAGGCAAACCACTCATACATATTAAAAAAAAAAAGATGGAAAAAAAAGCCAAAACAAAAAACACCAAAGACACCAATAAACAATAACAGATGGTAATTAACACAGAAGTCAATATACAGAGAACAAGAGGTCACAGAGTGCTTATCCCTGAATACAGCACCTATTTCAAACCTCTGCCTCCCAAGGCTCAGAGATCATTGCAGAAGAGGAGGCAGAAAGATTGTAAGAGCCAGAGGGGGTGGATGACCACAAGGAAACAGTCTTCCAGACAGCTAGTTATTCATATAAACTCAGAGTAATGTTGACAGCATACACAAGTCCTATGCAAGCTTAAACCAGACAAAACCCCAGCACAGACATGGGAAAGTAGGTAAAAAAAAACTCAAACCAACCTAAGGGACTTTGGGCAATTGATGACTGCTGGGAGAGATAGTGTCTTACAGGGATGCAACTCTTGGTGGGTACAGTGGGTGAACCCACACTGAAGGACATATGGGGATACAAATCAGACTCTATAGGGCACACACACACACACACACACACGTAAGAGAGTATTAAATTGGGCAGGGGGCAGTGGGGGGAGGTGTGAATAGGGGAGGGGATCTAAATACCATTAAACTATATGGTATGAAAATCAACCAACATTCAATAAACAATAAAATTTTGTTTAAAAAGGTTTTTTAGCCTGGCGTGATGGCGCACACCTTTAATCCCAGCACTCAGGAGGCAGAGGCAGGCAGATCTCTGTAAGTTCAAGGCCAGCCTGGTCTACATAGTGAGTTCCAGGACAGCTGGGGTTACAGGGAGACCCTGTCTCAAAAAGACCAAAAAAAAATTTTTTTTTAAAAAGTAAAAAGGTTTTTTGTGTATGTGTTCCTGTCCACACATGCATTGTGTGAGCACGGACATGTGAAAGACAGAGATCAATATTAGGTATCAATCTTCCTAGATGCTTCTCTACCTAATATTTGTGTGTGTACATGTTCACGTGTCTGAACATGTGCAAGCATGAGGAGGCCAAAGGACAACCTTAGGTGCCATTTCTCCTCTCACACCATCCACCTTATTTTTTCGAACAGGTTTTCCCACAGAATCTAGGGTCCACTGATTCAACTAGGCAGGCTGACCAGTGAGCTCTTCCAGAGGACCCAGCCAAACTCTGGTCCTCAGCCTTGCACAGAATTCAGTTTTGATTGAGCCTTCCACAGCTTCCAAACCAGCCAATACAAGCTCATGGTTTGGTTTTTTTTTTTTTTTTTTTTTTTTTTTTTTTTTAGACAAGGCCTTACTACATTGCTGCTCTGGATGGACTGGAATTTAGTCCCCCAAACCCTCATCTTCATCTGTCTTTAATCAAACCAGTTTCTATACAGCAGTCAGTGTGAGCTTTCTGAAATAGAAATCCGTGGTTGGACTTCCCTGCTGAAAACTCCCCAATGATTCCCAATGCTCTCAGACTAAGGTCCAAATCCTTGGGCAATAATTACTGGGAAACTTTATAGTTCACTACTTCTTTTTTTTTTTTTTTTTTTTTTTGGTCTTCCTGAGACAGGGTCTCCCTGTGGCCCCAGCACCTGACCTGGAACTCACTATGTAAACCAGGCTGGCCTTGAACTCACAGAGATCCTCCTGCCTCTGCCTCCCAAGTGCTGGAACTAAAGGTGTGTGCTACCACTACATTTTTACCATAGCTGCAGTGCAGTAAAAGTATTGTCTCTTAATTATATCCTAGAGGTCTTCATTGTTATGATCATACATAATTAAAAGTTACTTTATCACTGCTGAAACAGAAAGGTAACAGGCATTAACAAAGAAACTCATTGCTTGAAATAATATACCTTTTTTATTTTTTTTTTGGTCTTTTTGAGACAGGGTCTCCCTGTAGGCCTGGATTC
Organism: Nannospalax galili; assembly: GCF_000622305.1. Classification (NCBI taxonomy): domain Eukaryota; kingdom Metazoa; phylum Chordata; class Mammalia; order Rodentia; family Spalacidae; genus Nannospalax; species Nannospalax galili. The sequence goes on from NW_008330570.1 coordinate 1,709,503, forward strand.
CTGGATTCATCATGGAGACCAGACTGGCCTTGAACTCAGAGCTCCACCTGCCTCTGTCTCCAGAATTCTGGGATTAAAGGCATGTGCCACCAGGCCTGGCTCAATATACCATTGTTTCTCTAAAATAGTTTTTAAAAGAAGAAAAAACTGTTCCTAAACCCTTAACTTAGCAAGCCCCCACAGGGCTGTCTAGCCCCAACCTTTTACTCTGCCACACAGTTCCCTTTTGCTTTCCATCCTCCACATGTGACCTTTCTGTTTCTGAACTGGCTACCTTCCTTTCTAGCCTGTCTATCTATTTCCTTTGCCTGAATTTTTCTCTCCTTTAGAAATCAGTCATCACTTAATCTCTATCTACCAGGAAAATCTCAGCTCAAAAATTACTTTCCTTAGGGGTTGGAGAGATTGCTTAATGGTTAAGTGATTAAGAGTGTATATTGCTCTTACAGAGGACGAGAGTTCAGGTTCCAGCACCCACATGGTGGTTAACAACCTTCTGCTAACTCCAGTTCTATTCAGCTTGGTTCCCAGCACTCACAGTGAGTGGCTCACAACCACCTGTGACCCAACTCTAAGAAGGATCTAATGCTTCTGGCTGAGGGCACCAGCACTCACATGCACATACCCACATGCATATGCATAATTAAAAATAAAAAATCTTTAAAAAATTATTTTCAGAGCTGAAGAAATGGCTCAGTGGTTAACAGTGCATACTGCTCCTGCAGAGAACCTGAGTTCAGGTTACAACATCCATGTCAGGCAGCTCACAACTACCTGTAACTCTGGTTCCTTCTGGCTTCAGCTGGTCCCCTATACACTCATGCATATTCTCTCTCTCCCTCTCCCTCACGCACTCCTTTAGCCCCAGTACTCTGGAGGCAGAGGCAGGTGGATCTCTATGAAATCAAGGCCAGCCTGGTCTACACAGGGAATTCCAGGCCAGCTGGGGCTCAGGGAGACCCAGTCTCAAAATGACACAAGAAAAAAAAATTAGTTTCCTAGGAAAATTTTACATTATTTTTTCAACTGGGGATAAGTATCTTCATTAACATTCACTCACAAATACCTTATACTTCTTCCTTTTAGCTTCAATCTTGGTTAACTATCATTTATTTGTATTAATTTAATAATTCTTTGCCTAATGATACCATATTTCTAATGGTAGACTCTATAATTATCATTATATAGTACTCAGTATATAATATATATACTATTTTTTTGAGACATAGTCTCATTATGTAAACCAGGTTGGCCTTGAACCCACAGAAATCTGCCTGCCTCTCTGCTTCCTGAGTGTACACAGTATTTTAAAAACTGCATAAAATTAACTAAGATATAAACTAATTACTACCAAGCATTATTGTTGTGGAATGTTGTCCTCTGAGCATAACAACCATTACCACTTTCATCAGAGCAACTATGAATACTTGTAAGTAGATTCTCGAATCAGGCCTGTTGCTGGGCTTGGTGGTACACACCTTTAGTCCCAGCACTCTGGAGGCATAGGCAGAGGCCTCTTCTGAGTTTGAGGCCAGCCTGATCTACATGGCAAGATACTGTCTCAACCTCCACCCCCTCCAAAAAAAAAATCAGGGCTGTTGATATTCCTTCCTAGAACAAGGTGGTCATTAGATGATTCCCTGAGATCTCACCCACTCCTTCCTGCACCTCCCAGCCAGCTGAATGGAATTCTACCCCATCTGTACTTGATAGGCCTCCTGAAGTACTGGAGTACATAGAGTATGGAAGGTTAAATGAAGTAGGTAGAGAAGATTCCATCTATGCAACAATGAGGAAGTCATTGTCCATGCTGGGGTCAGACTTTGGTGGTGAGGCTGCTCTGGGGTCACCCATACTCCGTAAGTAAGCCCAACAAACTTACTGGTTCACCAAGCTGGGCTTTGGTCTGTTGTGGGTGCCCTATCTGGAGGTGAGTGGACATTTGTTCATGCCTCCTCAGGAAAAGTTCGATTAATAATTACTAAGGCCAGGCATGGTAGTGCACGCCTTTACTCCCAGCACTTGGGAGGCAGAGGCAGAGGCAGAGGCAGGTGGATCTTTGTTAGATGGAAGTCAGTCAGGTCTATATAACGAGTTCCACAGGCTACAGGGAGACCCTACCTCTAAAAACCCAAATTATTATTAAGGTAAGTATGTATGTAGAGCTAGGGTGGGGGCTCTGTGGTAGAGCATTTATTTAGCATATGCAATAATATTCTGGGTTTGATCCCCAGGAAGGTACCAGAAAAAAAAAGATATGCAAATAAAGGAATCAGCACAGTGCCCAACTAAGAGTAAGCAAGTGCTACCAATATTCTTCCTCCTATGATTATGGTTAGTGCGAGTAACCATTCCTCAACTGCACACAGTTCTGACTTATATCTCCCACCATGCCCACCTTTCAGAATGCCTTTCTGGAAAAGCCTTTACAAAGTGAATTTTTTTGCATAACCTTGTAACTAAGATAATCGTATGTTTTGAGAACATTTAAAACCATGTACTCATTCTGTTCACATAGTTGAGTACTCAGCTTGTTTAGAATTAACTGAACTTCTATGAAAAATATAATCAGTTCTACGATTTGGAATCCTGATGAAATTAACTCTTACAAGCTAAGCTAAACGCATAGCTTTAAACTTATACCATGTTCCCTATTTGTGACTCAGTTATGCCTCTGACAGAACAATATATTTCCCATGAGATATGACAGTGATGACTAAAAACAATGTCTTCTTCACAAAGGTTGCAAGCAACAAGAGGGCACAGATTGATCTGTATATTCCTTTGTTGCTGAGTCAGAAAAACAATTTTTTCCTTTGTAAAACTGTTACCAAAGATTGTTCATGCCTTTCTGATACCACACTTGATATGCTGATCAATAAATACAAGAGGGGGCACTTTACTTGAGAGAACAATTCTGAGAGAAATCAGAACAATTCAAAACAAGATTAGGCCCACTATCAGGCAAACTATTTCAAGAGTGAAGTTTCACATTTAATATGGCACCACCTCACCCACCACTTTAGTGTCAAACAAAATGCTTGGTATTCAATGAATTCAGTTGTTTTTTTTAAAATAAAATACAACTTTCAGCTTATCTAGAGGGCATAACAACTTTCAAAGGACTTTCCCCCACAAAACCAAAGCACATAGTTGTGCTGGATAGCTTCAGTGTCAACTTGACACACTTGGATTGAGGGAGCCTCAATCGAGGAATTGTCTCTATTGGACTGGCCTGTGGCCATGTCTGAAGGGCATCTTCTTGATGAGTGATGTGGGAGAGCCCAGCACACTGTGGGTGGTGCCACCCCTGGGCAGGTGGGCCTGTGTTGCATAAGAAAGCAGGCTGAGCAGGGGCCAGGGGAGCAAGCCAGTAAGCAGGGTTCCTCCATGGCCTGTGCTCCAGCTCCTGCCTCCAGGTTCCTGCCCTGAGTTCCTACCTTGGGCTCCCTGATGAACTGCAACCTGGGAGATGTAAGACAAATAAACCCTTTCCTCCCCAAGTTGGTATTGGTCAGAGTATTTTGTCACAGCAATGAAAAACAAACTAGAACAATAGTTTACAGTACCATATTGATTTTTCTTACATTAAAATCAATATATTTCAGGGGTAACACACCTGCATTTATTTATTGATCAGCATATCAAGGATGGTATCAGAGAGGAATGAACACTATTTGATGTTTTTTTAAATTTTTATTTACTGAGACAGTCTGAGAGGGTGGGTTCTGACCTTCATTGGTACAGGGGCTCTGATCTCAGCAGACCTCCAGAGAGAGCCTATTTCTGGCCTCCCTCTGACAGGGGTTGAGAACACAGGGGACTGCCTGAGAGCCCCCAATTCTGCTTCCATGTGGTGGTTTTTTTTTTTTTAATTATTTAATAACCACATGATTAGAAGCATTTCATTACAGCATTAACATATTCAATAACAATTTCCAGAGCAAAGATGCTTCTCTTTCAAAATTAGCTGTAAATTTTGAGGTTCACAGTTAAATAATACAGTTATACAATATTGAACTCAGTATAACCCTTATAAGACATAAAATTGAATGAGGTTTTAACTTTTTTTTTTTAAATTACAACATAGAATAAGTAGATTTAATAAATGTTTATAGCATATTTCATCCAACAGCTGTGGAATATACATTCTTTTCAGCAGTCCAGGTAACTTTTTCTAAAATAAATCACATTTTTTTTATTCTTATTCTTTTATGAAGTTAGTTAAAAATTAATGAACAAGAAATTAAAGAGACTGCGCTGCAATTAAGTTAGAATATTCTAACTGGAAAACAATTACTGTGAAACTATTTACATTCTCATAGAATTATAAACATTTCTCAAGGAATACTTTACAGCACAACTTTTTTTTTTTCATACAGAAGAATTCATTCCAAAGCAATTGACATTGAGACGTTTTCACATGCATTTCTAATCTCTATATAAATGACTATTGCTGGTCGTAGTCGCCCACCTTCTGAGCTCCTCGGCATCTGAGCCAAGTCACTAAACATCATCACAATTGTGCTTGTTGACAGTTGTGCTCATTCATTAAAGGAAGGCCAAGCAGGGTCAAAGGACCCTCACTGCATTACCCAGCCACTCTTCCCAGCCAACTCTATGTAATTTGACCCTAATCACACATGGCCTCCTGATTTGGGGAGGGCTAAAGTATACAATCTGGGGAAGGCTAGGAAGAGAAGGCATGATCCATACTGGATAAAGGTTTTCCAGTGTGCATACCCTCAGGTCATACCTACACCTCAGCAATCCCTCAGTTATCTTGGTAAATAAGCTCAATAAATTCATTGGTTCCCCAGTAAAACTTTAATCAAACATTGGCTCAACACTTAAACCTTGAAAGGGAATAAGCATTGCTTAGCATCCCCAGGAAAAGAAGTCTCGTAACAGTAGGAAAATTTATTTGTTAATGCTATTATGTCTCATAATTATTTTTTTAAAAAATGAATATACAAGATGTCAAAAGGATATGGGAATGGAGATATTTTCCAAAATAGAAAAAATGAGAAAGCCTAAGCAAGTGATAAAGGTTTGGTTTGTTATGATATATAAAGGATGAGACAAAAATAATACACCCATAATCTTAAAATGTCTATGGTCATAGTTTAGTCAACTAATTTACAGAACAAAATATATATATATCTAGTCAAAGTTTATCTAAGAATATTTGGTTTTTTTAACCAAACCTTAGCTACATAGCATATGATAATTAAAAGTACCAGTTCCACCAAGGTGGAACTAACCTTACTGGATATTTAACAGCCATAGTTTAAGGTCTATACTAATGTGGTCAGAGGGACCTAAAGGACAGTTTTTGCCCCTTGCCCTCCAAGGTTGACTAAGTTCCAGGGTACTATGGAACATCTCTCAAAATGTCCTGTAAATGTGGTGAGTCGCCTGTCCTCTTGTTCAGGGAGGACATGGAGACCCCACAAGATGGAGGGTCAACTCAGAGGAAACATCTCATTCATGCTTCCAAGTGAAGCCAGACATGTTGAACAGGACCTTTGACTTATCTTCACATAGATGGAACTGGTAAAAGAAAGGAGCCAGGAGCTCCTCCCAAGCCCATGTGTCCCTAAGGAACATATCCTCAAATGACCTTACGTGTAAAAATAAACTGATTTATTGGGGCCAACTGTATGGTCTTAAACACCCAAAAGGAAAGTATAACCAAAGAGTAAAGTCATCAGCATATTTCTTTACGAGTTCAAAGGATTACACTTCCCAGACATTAGGCTTAAGTCTAAAAAAAGTTACTTAGACAATTATTTTTCGTTGATGATTTTGTTCCTAACCAGAAAGTGCTGCTCCAGATGTAAGACTTCAAATCTTGGTTTGCAATACTGTAGTGCCCACCTGTAGCTAAGGGAGACAACCACTACTGTTCTAAAATGATGGATAAATTTGTTTTCTCCCCCTATCTAGAAGCCTTTGAGAGGGAACTGACACTGATTCTAACCACTCCAGCTATCAAAATACCTGAAAGCAAATCCTGATTCCATCACTCAAGTCCAGCCTTGGAAGACAAAAGAAAAATGAGGAGAAACCCAATAGAGGAATGCTTTTGGAAGCCCTTGTCAAGAAATTCCAGCCGGGCATGGTGGTGCATGCTTTTTATCCCAGCACTTGGGAGGCAGAGGCAGGTGAATCTCTTTGAGTTCGAGGCCAGCTTGGTCTACATAGCGAATTCCAGGTCAGCTGGGGCTACAGGGAGACCCTGTCTCAAAAAGACCCCCCCCAAAAAAATTCCAATGGACTCTCATACGAACATTTGAAAATTGCCCTGTATTGACTTTTTTTTTAGTTCCCTGTCTAGAACTTGTAGGGCTAATTACTCTTGCCTTTACTTCTCCTTCACATCTCCTATTCACAATTCAAGGGCTTTCTTTTTCCCCTAGAGATAAGAGTTATGCAATCTGGGAGTCTTTTGGATAGATCCACTGAAGGGATACTCCAATTGCCTCACCCTGTGTCCCTGTTCAGCATGGAAGAAGACAGAGCCATCTGTGTCCCTATTCCCTTTTGGCAATTTGGGTAACTTTTTCAGAGGATGGTGTGATAAGAATAGGAGGTAGGAATTGGCTAGGTAGTTATGGTAAAAAGACCCCAAAGAAAAGTAGCCAGTTTCTTGGCTAAAACTCATAATGTCCTTGGGCCTCTTAGCAACCTACTCGGTTCCAAAGGCCAAAAAATGTTGAAAATATTTGGGAGCTTTTACCTAATCCTTAAAAGATTTTAGGGTTACCTCTTCAGAAGGTGGAATGTGAAGAGTAGCCAAAAGCCCCATTTAAAAAAAAAAATCAAGTAAGAAAGAGTATATGAAGTTATCACAAAAAAGTGATGGGGAGATATGGGAGGAGTTGGAGGAGAGGGAGTGGGCGAGGATTTAATCAAAACACCTTATATTCATGTATGAAATTCTCAATAAATCATTTTAAAAGAAGAAAATTTTACTTATTTTATGTGTATGAGTGTATTGCCTGCATGTGTTTAAGTTCACCCTTGTGCAATGTCCACCGAGGTCAGAAGAGGGGGTAAGGATCCCACGGGAATTGGAGTTATGGGCGGTGGTTATCTGCCACGTGGGTGCTGGGAATTGAACCCGGGTTGTCTTCCAGAGCAGCCAGTTCTTTTAACTGATGGACCATCTCTCCAGTCCCTTTGATAACAGTTTTACAAAGGAAGAAAAACAGTGACTGAGTAACACACCTGTAATCCCAGCACTTGGGAGGCAGAGGCAGGAAATTGCCTTGAGTTTGGGGCCACACTTGGCTATATAGTGAGTTCAAGGCCAGACAGGGGTTATAGCAAGATCCTGTCCCTCCGAAATAAAACCAGTGCTGCACACCTGTAATCCCAGCACGTGGGCGGCTGAGGATCCGGAGTTCAAGTCCAACCAGGGCTGAGACCCTGTTTAACAAAAACAAACCACCTCAATATTGACCAGCACTTTCCTATTTTTATTCCCACTCAAATCACATAAACGAACCAACACTGGCGGCCACTCTAAAGCTCATCTCTGCTGACAAGCAATCACCGTGAGTGAAAACAAAAAGGACAACAACAAAAAAACAACTTGGAAAACAGTAAACATCAGAGTTCAGAAATATCAAAGAACGTGAGTCAGGGAAGACTGGTGGAGTCAATTACGAAACGTCCAGCTAGACAAGATGTACTGGGTACTTCTGGAGCACGATTTCGCAGCGGTCCCCTTCGAAATGGCACGGTCCGGACAGCACCTAACTCAAGTTTCGGAGCGCCCAGAGAGACAGCCGCGACGCGCTCCTGCCCAGCTCGCGAGCCCAGCAAGGCAGCTCGAGGTCCGCACTCACCTGGGCTGGGCTGGGCAGGGGCCGAGGCCTCCGGGGCCAGCGTCCTTCCTCGGCCGCAGAGGCGCGGTCCGAAAGCCCCGGGGCCGACTCCGCAGAGACCTGATCCCCGCCTCCGGAGAAACACCCGGCCCAGCCCGCGGCGTCGCCGGACTTCTCGGCCGGCCTAATGCGAGCAGGAGGCGCGACGCCGGGAAACTCACCTTAGGGCGCGGCCTCACGGCCTAGTCCTCAGTTCCCTCGGGGCCGGTAGGCACCGCCACAGCTGGCGGGAGCCGCAGTCCAAGAGCACTGGACCCCAGAGACCCTTTTGGGTTCAGCCGCGGTGTACGCAGACCTGGCCCGCCTCCCTCGGGGTCCGGGCGCGCGACGGGGGCGGCTCCGCACAGCTCCGGGGAGCGCGCCGAGCTAGGGCGCGGGAGCGCGCCTGGAACCACCCGCACTGCACTGAAGAGCGCGCCGGGCTGGGGGGCGGGAGCGCGCCTGGGATGATTCCGCGCGGTTCCGAGGAGCGCTCCGAGCTGAGAATGAAGCGCGCAGGGGCCGGGCTTCCTCCGGCAGGTCTCCTCAGGACCTGGCGCACCGCGCTGTAATGGCGGCGGTCACTTGGCCTCTGGAGCCGTAACTCGTAGCCTTTTTACACCGCGCGGAAAATGTCAGAAGTCAGGTGGGCGTTCACCTGAAAACCCAGTGTCTGCCTATTTCCCTCTATACCTCTTCTTCAGGGTCTGAATCGTTGGAGAGGTTTCGTTGCTTTCTGTCAATGAACTTCACCGTCCTCTGAAGAATGACAGTTAAGGAAACCCAGCCCTTTGCATTCCCGAAAGGACTCTACAAGGACTACCCTTCCCTGTAGGATTTAGACCGGACTCCCGGAAGTCCCCAGGTTCACCCAAGGCAAGGTCTGCCAAACACTCTCCAATCCGCCCCCCCCCCCCCCCCCCCCCCCCCCCCCCCCGCCCCAGTGGTCAAAGTACCAGCTTGACTAAATTTAAACATCTCGTCTCTGGGTTCCTAAACTTCCACCCACCCTCAGCCTCAACCAGGAAGCAACTCCTGCCTATTTACCACTCCAGAAAGAACGTTGACTTCAGGGCAAACAAAACTAATATCCTGTCTGGTTCACTGTCTCCTCTACTGTTGGTTAGTCCCTCTTTCCTACACCCAAGCCTTTCTAGCTTTATTTCTCCCTTATACAAGAAAAGCTCTTGCCTACCTAAATCTAGATCTAGATGAGATTTCCCCAAATGCAATTCCTCAATGCAAAAGTCTCCTCTGCTTCTAGAGTAGCATTTTCTACTGATATTTAAATCTAGAATTGATATTGGAGATGAAACCATGTACTTGCTGAACACTGTCTCTGCCACTGAACTACACTCCCAAACTATCTTAGATGTATTTTATTTTTATTTATATGTATGAGTGTTTTGCCTGCATGTATGTAAATGCACCATGTGCATGCAATGCCCATGGAAGTCAGAAGAGGGTGTCATATCCCCTGGAACAGTTGTTAGTCGCCATGTGGATGCTGGAAACCGAACCTGGGTCCTTTGAAAGGGCTCTTAACCACTGAGCCATCTATCCAGCTGCTTAGATTTATTATTTATCTGACATTCGAACATTCTCCTTAAGGCAATAGTATTTTTTCTTGCAATGGGTCCTCCCTCCCCCACCCACTACCATAATGTTTTTACATATAATCTCTATTTCCCTAAATCAGGATTTATTTTTTATTTGATAGCTGTTATTGCCTGGAGTCAATCTGAGATTGGGCCTCGCCTACAGACCTTTCCTACCCAGGTAAAGACAACTTGGGAATCTTTTGAACTCCTGTTCAGTAGCTCCAGGATCCAGTATTCAAAACAGTATTCATAGCAGGGTGTGGTGGCACTTGCCTTTAATCCCAGCACTTGGGAGGCAGAGGCAGGTGAATCTCTGTAAGATCAAGGCTGGTCTACATAATGAATTCCAGGCCAGCTGAGACTATAGGGAGACCCTGGCTTTAAAAAAAAAAAAAATCCCCCAAAAAACAAAAGAAAAAAGAAAAATCCCGGACAGCTGTTAAGAGCACTGGTGCTGAAGTCTGGGCTTAGTGGCACACGCCTTTAATCCCAGTACTCTGGAGGCAGAGGCAGGCGCATCTTTGTGAGTTTGGGGCCTGCCAGGTGTCTACATAATGAGTTCCAGGACAGCTAGGGCTCCAAGGAGACCCTGTCTCAAAAAGACAAAAAATAAAAAAGAAAGAAAGAAAAAGAAAGAAAGAAAGAAAGAAAGAAAGAAAGAAAGAAAGAAAGAAAGAAAGAAAGAAAGAAAGAAAGAAAGAAAGAAAGAAAGAAAGAAAGAAAGAAAGAAAGAAAGAAAGAAAGAAAGAAAGAAAGAAAGAAAGAAAGAAAGAAAGAAAGAAAGAAAGAAAGAAAGAAAGAAAGAAAGAAAGAAAGAAAGAAAGAAAGAAAGAAAGAAAGAAAGAAAGAAAGAAAGAAAGAAAGAAAGAAAGAAAGAAAGAAAGAAAGAAAGAAAGAAAGAAAGAAAGAAAGAAAGAAAGAAAGAAAGAAAGAAAGAAAGAACGAACTTAGGCCAAAGAAATGGCTCCACAGTTAAGAGCCCTTGTTGACCTTCAAGATGAGTCAAGCTTGGTTCCTAGCACCCATATCAAATGGCTCACAAACACCTATCATTTTAGCTCTAGGGGATCCCATGCCCTCTTCTGGCCTACAAGGCACCCATATACATGTGGCATATACTCACATAAACATATACATACACATAAATAAAAATAAAAGTTTAAAAATCAAAAAATAAGCAGAAGAACAAACTGAGATACCAAGTGTTGACACCTTGTCCAAGGTCAAGTCCAGTCAGGGGTACAGAGATGTGTCAAGTTTCCTTCCAAAATCCTCCTTTCTATTCAGGTGTCATTCTGCCTTTTAAGGGAAAGGAAGACAGAGGAGTTGCTGTTCACCACTTGTCATTCCTCCAAATTTAGGCATGAAAATTGATTCCAAACAGGAGAAAGAAAGAATGCTCTCCTCATTTGTGGTCCTCTTCTCTGGATGCTCCTATGTCTGGAAGGAGCCAGCCAGCATGGAACAGAAAAGCATCAGACACTGAGATCTCAGAAAAAGCATTTCATAGTTGAAGGATGGTTTCCTTGGGATACCCTCTCAGATGGCTGCTTATGAGATACTTGACTATCTGTGAAAGGAAAATGTGTCCTTCTTACAGATCACGTTGCCACAGATCTCAATGCAAAGCTGTGGTGGAAATTCCCAAGACCCCAGTAGGGGCCTCCCTCACAAAGTGCCTTCATCTCTCAAGACTCACTTTCCTCATATGTACAACACCAGTCATTGAGACACTTGGAGCCTTGGTGCTGTGGGCTAGCGCTTCTTTGTAATTTAACATCTTTTCTACTTCCCCCCAAGGACAAGGCGTGACAAAAACCCCAGCATGTGTGCTGAGTGGGTAGTTAAAGAGGAGTCAGCAACCACGCAGCGAAAGAAGAGATAATTTTGCTACAAACATAGATGAAATAATTACTATAATTGAGCAATAAATAGCATTGCAATTTATCTAGGGCTTCAATTAATTAGTCTTTGGTGTGTGTTGTCAGTTTGCTGCAGTTCCAGTTTTGTATATCACGATAAAGAGGGTACAGGGACCTGGCCTTGAACTAAAACACAAGACAAATGGGCAGGACCATCCCTGACTGACAGTCACTACATCTCTGGTCACATTCCATGTGTGAACTGAGTTCAAACATTTGCAAAGTTCAAAGTGAAAACCAACATGCATCCCATAACTCTGAAATCATTGCCCTATGTGGGGGGAGGGGGAGAGCTCTTCTTATAGGATCCTGTGGTCTGCACTTCCTTCATCCATAGGTAACCCTGTGCCTCTCCTTTCTACCTTGGTTCATGCTTATGTCCACTGCCTCTCCCACTGGACATGAGTCCGGGGGCCGTGACTACTGGCTCATTTTTTGACTGATTTAAAAATCAATGGTGTCTGAATGAATGAATAATGGACAGAATTATATGATATAGCCAACTGAAGCATATTTTACATTTTCCTGATTCATACATTGCTTTATTTCACAGACAATGATATATCCTTACTATGAGTCCAGATCTAGGCTAGGCACAGGGTAGCTCCCCATTTAGGAAGACAGGAAGCTATCCCTGGGTATGTACAGGTACAGTAGCAGAGTGGCCTTTGTCCTAGTCAGTGCGCTTGACATTTGGGAAAGGGTAATTCATGGTTGTAATAGCTTTCCTGGGCATAGTGACTTGTTTAATAGCAACCCAACCTCACTAAATTCTTGGAGCACCCCATCTCCCAGTGGAGACTTTCAAATAATAATGAATTCCAGGCCAGCTGAGACTATAGGGAGACCCTGGCTTTAAAAAAAAAAAAAAATCCCCCAAAAAACAAAAGAAAAAAGAAAAATCCCGGACAGCTGTTAAGAGCCCTGGTGCTGAAGTCTGGGCTTAGTGGCACACGCCTTCAGCTGTTAAGAGCACTGGTGCTGAAGTCTGGGCTTAGTGGCACACGCCTTTAATCCCAGTACTCTGGAGGCAGAGGCAGGCGCATCTTTGTGAGTTGGAGGCCAGCCTGGTCTAAATAGCCAGTTCCAGGCCAGCTGGAGTTACAGGGAGACCCTGTCTCAAAAAAAAAAAAAGTAACTTAAAGACTAATGGGATCAATCCTTAACTCCAGATCCAGGGGATCTAACACCCTCTTCTGGCCTCCATGGGCATTTCATGCACAGGGCAAACTTACATACATGCAGGCAAAACATTCATATACACAAAAATTTTTTTAAATACATAAGATTAATTTTCCTAATATACTAACACAGACATATATACATAAATAAAAATAAATATTTTTAAAAATTTAAAAAAGCACTCTTGGTAGTATGATTTGGTATAAATTTTTAAAATATATGCTCTATCCATTAAACTTTTGGAAAGTTAATGTATTAGTCAGGATTCTCTAAAGAAACAGAACCGGTAGAATACTTTTTACATATATAGGAATTTATCAGATTAGCCCACAGGATAGAGTGAGTAGTCCAACAATGGCTGCACCACACTGGAGAGGCTGAGAATCCAGTAGTCACTCACTCCATGAGGCTGGATGTCTCAGTAGTCCCAATCTGAAGGTCTGATGAATTCCAAAAGATCAGCTAGTCCAGTCTATAGCAGCAAAACGAACTCACCAGCAAGAGAGAAGTCAAGTGACAAAAAGTAAGTGCTCTCCTCTGTTGTGGCCTTTTATACAGGCTGTCATCAGAAGGTAACACCCACATTTAGAGTGTGTCTTCCAGCTTCAGATGATCCAATCAAGAAGATCTCTCTCATTTCAGTTAATCACAGATCCAGTCAAGTTGACACCCGAGATTAGCCATCACAAGTCCACCCCTTGTCAACTTGACACCCAATAGCATCTCTCTATGTCATGCTTAATTTTCAAATGAAAACAATGGTGAGGTCATAATTTCACCTAACATGATATGACTATCCCATCACACAATGACCAGTGCATTATATATCTTAGAGTAGGTGATATGGTCTTCAAGGAATGCTTAGTCCTTCAGTACCTCATAAACCATTATGATCATGGTTCACAACACTTAACCACTTAACAATTATCTCAATTATCCATAACCTAATATGATCATATAGGTTCATAACACTTAACCATTTAACACATCTCGATTACACATTCAAAAAAGAATAAGTATCTGTTTAACATATGTGTATATATGCACAAGCCTATTCTTAACCAAATAGGACAAAAACATGTCAATTACAATCCATGTCTCTGAAACTGGTCATGTCACATGGCCTAAGTTGATATTTATAACTATCTTCCCCTACCCATTTTGTAGTTTCTCCACCATCGGCAAGCACCTCTGCAGGTCTTGGCTCTTTCCCTGGAGGAGTGACCCATACTTTCATCCCTGAAGGGTCTGGGCCATTTGTTGTCCAGTCTGGATTGGGTTGCAGTTTCCCATTGACCTTAACCACAGGACATGGTAACACCAAAAGTGCCCTAAGAAATCTCCTGCCTTCCAGATATAATCTTCATTACCTCCATTGTGGAGAATCAGTCCAATTTCCCACTGGTAGTCTGGGTCAATCACCCCTCCTAATACTGTTATCCCTTTCTTAGCCTGTTGATTTAAGGGCTTCAGAAGCCCAAAGTGTCCAGGGGGAAGTCTTAGCTTCCCATTCAAAGGAATGTTTGTTGTGTCTCCTGGCAGAAGTGCTCCCTCCTCTGGAACCAAAACTTCTAAGCCAGCAGAGCACAAAGTCACAGGTACAGGAAACAAAAATTTTCCTAGTGGGTCACTAGGGGTGATAGTGAGTGGAATCATTCCCACTTCTACCCCTTGATTCCTGGACCTGTGAACCCTGGCTACAGGAGAAACAATACCATATACTGGATGCTAATGCCTTACTCCTCTTTTCTACCCTTATATAGTTTTCAGATGAACAGACAAGTCTGCAAGGCTGATGATATGGAGATGACATTATACTGAAGAAAAACATAGCAATACGCTGGGTTGGCCATGTTGATTATGGGGGGTCTTGTGCCTTTAATGGTTGAACAGATCACATGATCTACTACTGCTCTATAGCCTCCAACCACTGTGTAGTTGGCCATTTTTTTCTCTATATTTATCTAACCTACTTCACTTTGAGTCTTTTCTTTTTTGGTGACAGTGGTCACTGTGTTAGCCAGGCTAGTATCCATCTGAAGATCCTCCTGCCTCAATCTGTTCAATGTTAATATCATAGGCATATGCCATCCTGCCCAGACATTCCTTTGATCCTTCTGTGAGGCTCTTCTGGTATTTTGTTTATTTTTTGTTTTGTCTCTAGTCCTGTTATAGGTTTTGTTCCAATATCATTTGAAAAAAGGATTCTGTCCCTTCTCAAAAACCAATTTACCAGCCTGGTGTGGTGGTGTGTGTCTGTAATCCCAGCACTGAGGAGGAGAATGCAGAACAATGAGTTTAAGGTCAACCTGGTCTACATATCAAACCCCCCCCTTTTTTTTTTTTTTGGTCTTTTTGAGACAGGGTTTCCCTGTAGCCCCAGCTGTCCTGGAACTCACTATGTAGACCAGGCTGGGCTTGAACTCACAGAGATCCGCCTGCCTCTGCCTCCCAAGTGCTGGGATACAGACATGCCCAAGCCCAGCTCAAAATCCTTTCTTAAAGCAATCAACTAAAATCAACGGACCATAGATTTATTTTCTATTTATTTTCTTCCTTTTTTCTTTCTTTCGTTTTTTTTTTTTTTTTTTTTTTTTTTTTTTTTTAGCTCCACCTGCCTCTCTGTAGCTCCAGCTGGCCTGAACTTGTAAACCAAGCTATCCTTGAACTCACGGAGATCCACCTGCCTCTGCTTCCTTAGTGCTGGGATTAAAGGTGTGCACCACCACGCCCAGCTTTTTTCTTTCTTTTTTTCTTTTTTTTAGACAGAGTCTCCTATAGCCCAAGTTGGTCTTGAACTTCTAGTCCTCCTGCCTACACCTCCTCCTGAGTACTGGTTTTATAGGCATGTACCACCACATTAGATTTATGCAGTACTGTCAATCAAACCCAGGGCTTTCTGTATGCTGGGCACTCTACCACTGAGATGATGTACCTGGAGCTCTGTTGTAGGTATTGGACTTTTTTTTTTTTTTTTTTTTTTTTTTTTTTTTGGTCTTTTTGAGACAGGGTCTCCCTGTAGCCCTAGCTGGCCTGATTTTGCTATGGAGACCAGGCTGGCCTCGAACTCACAGAGATCCACCTGCCTGTGCCTCCCAAGTGCTGGGATTAAAGACATGCGCCACCACGCCCGGCGGTATTGGGCTTTTTATTGTTGATGTTCTAGTTTGCTTTCAATTGCCATGACAAAACACTCTGACCATTACTAACTTGAGGAGGAAAGGGTTTATTTAGCTTGCATTTCCTGGGTCACAGTTCATCACTGAGAGAGTCCTAGGTAGGAACTCAGTGCAGGAACCTGCAGGCAGGAGCTGGAGCACGGGCATGGATGAACGCTGCTTACTGGCTTGCTCCCCTAGCTTATGCTTTCTTATACAATACAGAACAACCTTCCCAGGAGTGGCACAGCTCACCATGGGCTGGGCCCTCCTACATCACTCAAAAATCAAGAAAATGCCTCAAAGACATGGCCACAGGCCAGTCCAATGAAAGCAATTCCCCAGTTTAGGCTCCTGCTACCCAGGTGTGTCAGATTGACAACTAAAGCTATCCAGCACAATATTGTTGTTTGAGACAGGTCGTATATAGCCTAGGTTGACCTTGAAATTGGTATGTAATCAAGAATGATCTTGGACCTATTTCTACTGCTTCCATCCTCCAAGTGCTGGGATTATAGACATTGTAGGCTTATATGTGTCATGGCATCTAGCTTGTTGTAGGTTTTGAGTTCTGAAAGTGTAAAGCCTTCAACTTTGCTCTTTAAAAGTTTATTTTTTTAATTTCTTTTTTATTTTATGTGTGTTTTGCCAGCATGTAAGTGCACCTGTGTTATGCAATAACTACACAGACCAGAAGAGGGCATTGGATCCCCTGAAACTGTAGTTGCAGATGGCTGTTAACTGCCTTCTGGGTTCTGAGAGCTGAACCCAGGTCCTCTGCAAGAGTAGCCATTGCTCTTAACCACTCTCCAGTCTCAACTGTGCTCTTCTTTTATGATTGTTTATATTCAGGGTCTCCTACAAATCCATATGAATTTTAAGACTAGGTGTTTAATTTCTTCTTTTTTTAAATTGTTAGCAAGGTATAGTGGTATACCCCTGAAACCCCAGAACTCAGAGGTGGAGGCAGGAGGATTAGGAACTCAAGGCTATCTCTGGCTATGTAGTGAGTTCCAGCCTGGGCTTAAAAAAAAATAAGTATTGTGGCACATGTCACTAATACCAGCAGTCAGAAGCTGAGACAGGAGGATAGCCCACATATGAGGCCAGTCTGGGTTTCAGAATGAGACCTTGTCTCAAAAAACTGAAAAACAAGTTGGGCTTGGTAGCATATACCTTTAATCCCAGTACTTGGGACACAGAAGCAGGTGGATCTCTGTGAGTTCATGGGCAGCCTGGTCTCTAGATAGTCAGTTCCAGGAAAGCCAGTGTTCCACAATCAAACAAATAAAATCTGAGAAACAAAACAAAATTCGAATTTGGTAGGAACTGTATTGATTTGGTATATCAATTTCAGGACTTAAGTCTCCCCTTCCACGAATGTGGAGGACTGTCTTGTTATAAGTCTCATTTTTTCAACAGTACCTTCTTGATTAAATTTATTTTAAATATTTTATTCTTTTTTAGTGGTTTTGGTCTTTTTGTTGTTTTGAGATGGGGTGTCATATATAGCTAAGGCTGTCCTGGAACTCACTAACAGAAGCTGGCCACGAACTCCTAATCCTTCTGCATCCCTTTCTGAGTGTTATGACTATAGGCATGCACCATCACACCTGGATTTGAGTTTTTCATAAATAACTTTTAACATGTTGAGGAAACTGTCTTCTATTCAGTTTGTTAGATGTCTCACCATCAAAAGATGTTAGGTTTGGGGCTAGGGAGTTGGCTAAGTAGAGAAAGACCTTGCTGGGCAACCATGAGGACCTGATCTTGATCTTTAGAACTCAAATAAAAAAGGTGGGCACATACCTTAATCACAGCCCTATAGAACTGAGAACAGGAGAAACCTTGGGGTTTACTAGCTAGCCAGACTAGCTAAATTGGTGAGCTCCAGGTTCAATGAAAGACCTGTCTTACAAAACAAGACAGCAATTGAAAAAGACAGCTGATGTTGACCTTTGCCCTCCCATACAGAGTATACACAAAGGATGTTGATTTTGTCAAATATTTTCTGTGTCAATAGAAATAATCATGTGGTGTTTCCTTCATTCTATTAATATAATATGACATATTTGGTACTAGGCATTGATTCCAAGGCCTTGTGCAAGCTACACAACTTAGCAATGACTATAGCATCAATTTTATGTGTTATTACTACTTATTAGTTTCATATCAATCTTTTTTTTTTTTGGTCCTTTTGAGACAGGGTCTCCCTGTATCCCCAGCTGTCCTGGAACTCACTATGCAGACCAGGCTGGCCTTGAACTCACAGAGATCCGCCTGTCTCTGCCTCCCGAGTGCTGGGATAAAAGGTGTGCACCATATCAATCTTTTATATACTTGTTTGTTTTGTTATGCTGAGACAGGGTCTACCTATGGAGCACTGGTTGGCCTGGAGCTCATTATATAGACCAGGCTGGCCTTGAACTCACAGATCCACCTGCCTCTGCCTCCCCAGTGCTGGGATTAAAGGCATGTGCCACCATGCCTGGCTAACTTGCTTATTTTTGAGACGGGTTTTCCTTTGTCACTCCTGGGCTCAAGTGATCCTTATGCCTGGTAACCTCTAATTGATGTTCTGTTTCTATGAATTTGCCTAATGTAGTTACTCAATTTATATTGAGTATATTTGTCCTCTTGTGTCTGGCTTATTTCACTTAGTGTTATGTTTGTGAGGTTCATCTAATGTAATCTGTTTCTGCATTTCCTTCTTTAATGAACAACATTCTGTTGCTGTGTATGTGCATACAAAATTGTCTTTATTCATTTTCCTGGGGCCATTTAGTCTTTGGTTATTGTGAATAATGTTGCTTGAGCACTGGTGTTCTCGTTTGCTTTTTGTTGCTGTGATAGACACAATGACCAAAAGCAACTTGGAGAAAAAAAGGGTTTATTTCATCTTATACTTCCAGGTCTCAATCCATCCTTGAGGGAAGTCAGGGCAGGAGCTCAAGGGAGAGACCTGGCAGCAGGAACTGAAGCAGAGGTGATGGATGAATGCTGCTTACTGGCTTGCTCACTTCTCTCACTGGCTCATGTTTAGCTAGCTTTCTCATACAGCCCAGATCCACCTGCCTAGGGATATTATCACTACATCCCCACGTCACTTAGCAATCAAGACAATGCCCCATATTATGCCCACTGACAAATTTTATTTAGGAAAACGCTCTTTTGAGATTTCTTCTTCCCTGGTGACTCTTGGTTGTATCAAATTGACAATAAAAATGAATCTTGACAATTGACATACAAGTATCTCTTTGGGTCCCTGCTTTCAAATTTTGTGGGAGTATACCTAGGAGTGGAATATGCTATGACTATGTTTAAGTTTCAGGAGAGTTACCAAACTGATTTCATAATTTAACATTTCCAAAAGCAATGTACAAAGGTTACAATTTCTTCATATCCTTCCTAATAACTTTCTCTCTGTATATGTATAATAGTCATATTGATAGATATGGAGTGATAGCTCATTATGGTTTTGACTTGCATTTCTCTAATGATTAGAGAATGTCTCTATTATCCCTCTCCTTTCTTTCTTTCATTCATATGTACGAGTGATTTCTCTGTATGTATGTGTACCATGTACATGCAATGCCTGTGGAAACCAAAGCGGGTATCAGATGCTCTGGAACTGGAGTTACTGATGTTTGTGAGTTGCCACATGGGTACTGGGAACCAAACCTGGATCCTCTGCAAGAGCAGCCAGTGCTCTTAACTGCTGAGCCATCTCCAGCTCCATCTCCAGCTCCATCTATTGTCCATTTCTGTATCTTTGATAAAAGGTGAAAATTCTTTCCTTGTTTTCTTTTTATTAAAATTTTTATGGGGCTGGAGCGATGGCTCAGCAGTTAAGAGCACTGGCTGCTCTTGCAGAGGACCTGGGTTTGATTCCCAGCACCCACATGGCAGCTAACAGCCATCTTAACTCCAGTTCCAGGGGAATCTGATGCCCTCATCTGACCTCTGCAGGTATTGTAGGACACATGTACACTTACATATATGTAGGCAATGCACTCATACACATGAAATTTAAAAGTAATAAATATTTAAAATTTTTTCTAGTGTTTTGCCAGCATGTATGGATGTGCACCGTGTCTGGTACCTGTGGAGGCCAGAAGAGGGGGGTCAGAGCCCCTAAAACTGGAGTTACAGGTGGTTATAAACTGGCATGTGGGTGCTGAGAACCCAACCTGGGTTGTTTGCAAGAGCAGAAAGTGATCTTGACAGCTGAATCATCTCCAGCCCCACTCCCCTGACTCCTACTGGGAACTCGATATGTAGACCCAGCTGGCTCCCTCCCCACTTTTTTGAGACTGGGTATTCTGTAGTCTAGACTGGCCTCAAACTTGCTATGTGGCTCAGCTCCAGATTCTCCTGCCTCCACCTCCCAAGTGTTGAGATTACAGGTGTATGCCACCACTATGACCAGATTCTTTACTTTGCTTTTTTTGTTTGTTTGTTTGAGACTGGGTTTCCCTGTAGCCCCAGCTGGCCTGGAACTCACTATGTAGACCAGGCTGGCCTTGATCTCACAGAGATCCACCTATCTCTGCCTCCTCAGTACGGGATTAAAGGCCTGTGCTATTATGCCTAGCTCTTTACCTATTGGTGAATAGTATTAATTTTCTTGTTGAATTATAGTTTTTGTTTTATATGTACTATGGATATTAATCTCTTTTTTAATTATTTAATGACCGTATAATTAGAAGAAGTATTTCATTACAACAGCATTGACATATTCAATAACAATACAGGTATACAATATTGAACTCAGTATAAGTCCTGTAAGACATAAAATTGAATAAGCTTTTACTCTTTAAAAAAGATCTCCATTTCATTTTAGAATATATTGTTCCTTGCAGAAAGACTCATTATTTTTTTTTGCTACTAACACTGAGATGCTGGCGCATGCATCTCTAATCTGTATGTATCTAATTATTACTAGTCATAATCAGTTGCATTTGGATCCTTGGCGCCTGTGTATGTAGTCATCCGGTAGATTTCAATGGTAATGTTTATCACCTCTACTAACTATCATGATGTAAATTTCCATGCTTCCTGATCAAATATAATACGTTTTTAAAGTTTGTTTTTTTCTGTGTGCGTGTGTGTGTGTGTGTGTGTGTGTGTGTATCGCACAGAACATCCCAAACCATCTTACTCAACTATATGCCCACTTCCCAGATGGCACCCTTCCATAGCCTCCCTCCACCACTAGAGCCCTTGTACTCTGTCATCCTTGCTACTGCTTTCTGTGTTGTTGGCACCCCCAGACATTCCCCACTACTTGCCCTTTTGGTGGATCTAGTCAGCCTATCTAGAGGTCTTTGTTTTAGGAAGGTCAGCTGTTACTCATCTAGCGGTAATCAGTTGTCAATATTCCTTTGGATAAGATTGAGGTCTGCTGTTCAATTTCCCAGTTCTATTCTGGGTTACTCTCTAGGAGTTTCTTGGGCCACCCTGGCCAACAACTCAAAGGAAGGTACTTCCTGTCTGGCGTTGTTTCTTGTTATATAGCCTTTAGCTATATGCATGGACTCTTAAAGATTTATATTGATCCCTTTAATATTTGGTTATACTTTCCTTTTGGGTGTTTAAGACCTGCAATTGGTCCAGTAAACCAATTTATTTTTACTCTTAAGGTCATTTGAGGATATGTTCCTTAGGGATCACATGGGCTTAGGGGGAGTCACTGGCTCCTTTCCTCTACCAGTTCCATATATGTGAAGATAAGTCAAAGGTCCTGCTTGACTGTGGATGGCTTCACTTGGAAGCATGGAAGAAATGCTTCCTCTTTGTTGACCCTCCTCTTTGTAGACTGAACACTGGTTCAAGTCCATCTGGTGGGGTCTACATGGTCTCCTTGATCAAGAAAATTATTATAGACCTCAAAGTATGTCTGTTAAACACCCAAGAAGGTTAGTTCCACCAGTTTGGTATTTTTAATTACTGTGTCATGTAGATAAATCTTGGTCAAAGATTAGTTGTTCTTAGATAAACCTTACCTAGACATATACTTCTCAATCTGCTATGTATAATTTGTCAGTAGGTCGTAGGAGTAACATGGTTCTCTCTGGTCTTCAAAACTAGCTAGGCATTGTTTATCTCTCACCCCTCCATCATGGTTTTCCCACTTAAGGTGCCCCCATTTCCTCCCTTCTCCCTTACTAATACCCTTCTCCTATGGTCCTCCCTTTCTTGAGCTCCTTCTTTCCCTTTATCCCCTAGGTTCCTTGTATACCCTTCCGTCCCCCCTCCATTAAACTAACCCAGTTTTTATCCATAGCTCCCTTGTTAAGGCCTGTTTCCTACTGTTCTCTTTCAGATTCTTTCTTTTCCTTTACCTCCCTGGTTCCTTTCCATTATCCTGGTTCCTGTAGTTATGTCTGGATACATAATCATTTATCAGGATTTGGTGCTAGGATCTACATATGAGGGAAAACCTATGTGGTTTTTACTTTTTTTCCTGAGCCCGTGTTACTAAAGTTAGTATAACAGTTTCTAGGTCCATCCATTTACCTGCAAATTTCATTATTTCTTCTTGCTTTACTGCTGAGTAAA
>NW_008330570.1:1732389-1733250 GCF_000622305.1 Nannospalax galili
TTAAATTCAGGTTATTAAACCTCTGTCGGATGTGTCGTTGGTGAAGATTTTCTCCCATTTTGTGGGTTTTCTGTTTGCTTCCTTGGTTGTCTCCTTTGATGTACAGAAGCTTTTTAGTTTAATGAGGTCCCATTTGTTAATTCTTGCCCTTGTTTCCTGAGCAATTGATGTCCGGTTTAGAAAATCCTTTCCTATGCCTATATCTTGTAGGTTTTTCCCAATGTTTTTCTTCTGATAGTTTCAGAGTTTCAGGCTTTACACTGAGGTCTTTGAGCCATTTGGAATTGACTTTTGTGCAGGGTGAAAGATAGGGATTTAGTTTCATTCTTCTACAAGTGGAGATCCAGTTTTGCCAGCACCATTTGCTGAACATGCTGTCTTTCCTCCAGTTAATGTTCTTGGCCCCTTTGTCAAATATCAGGTGGCTGAAATTGCATTTGCTCATATTTGGGTCTTCAATTTTGTTCCATTGGTCTATGGGTCTATTTTTGTGCCAGTACCATGTTGTTTTTATGATTATAGCTCTGTAATAGAGCTTGTAATCTGGTATAGTAATCCCCCCGGCATTGCTCTTAGTGCTCAGGATTGTTTTGGCTATCTGAGGTCTTTTGTACTTCCATGTGAAACTTAGGATACTGTTTTTTCCAATTCTGTGAAAAATGTCATGGGGATTTTGATTGGCATTGCATTGAATCTATAAATGGCTTTTGGTGGGATGGTCATTTTCACAATATTAATTCTTCCAATCCATGAGCATGGGAGTTCCTTCCATCTTCTGATGTCTTCCTCAATTTCTTTCTTTAAAAATTTATTAAAATTTTCATTGTAGAGCTCTTTAATGTCTTTGGTCAGGTTTACTCT
>NW_008330570.1:1733814-1734776 GCF_000622305.1 Nannospalax galili
GGTGTTGATTGTAAGCTTTATTGCATTGTGGTCTGATAGAGTGCATGGAATTATTTCAATCTTTTTGTACTTGTTGAGGTTTGTTTTGTGCCCCAATATATGGTCGATTTTGGAGAAGGTTCCATGGGGTGCTGAGTAGAAAGTATGTCCTTTGGTGCTTGGGTGGAATACTCGGTAGATGTCTGTTAAGTCCATTTGATATATGGTATTGTTTAATTCAGATGTCTCTCTGTTAACTCTTTGCCCTGTTGGCCTATCTAATGGAGACAGTGGGGTATTGAAGTCCCCTACTATTAATGAGTTGGGATTAATCTGGGTCTTAAAGTCCTGTAGTATTGTTTTTATGAAGTTGGGTGCACCAGAGTTTGGTGAATATATGTTCATGATTGTAATATTTTCTTGATTTATTGTTCCTTTGATCAGAATGAAGTGGCCCTCTTTATCTCTTCTGATTAGTTTTAGTTTAAAGTCTATTTTGTCAGATATTAGAATTGCTACACCTGCTTTTTTCTTAGTACTGTTTGCTTGGTATATTTTTTTCCATCCTCTCACTTTAAGATAGTGTCTGTCGTTGAAAGTGAGATGGCTTTCTTGCAGACAACAAAAAGATACGTTTTGTTTCTTAATCCATTCACCTAAGTCTGTGTCTTTTGACTGGGGAGTTCAGTCTGTCAACATTTAAAGTTATTAATGAAAGATGTGTATTGAATCCTGTTGTTTTTATTTCTGTTTACATTCTTGATATAGCTATACTTTTCCACAGTTATAACTTTATTGAATTTCTTTCCACAACCCCTTGGGTATAGTCATTCCTTTCTTCAGCTCTTTGTATTACTTCCAGAACTCTCAGATGGTCTGGTTTTGTGGGCATGAATTCCTTCAGCCTATTTATATCATGGAAGATTTTTCTTTCCCCTTCGACTATAATAGACATTTTGGCTGGGTATAGTAATCTGGGTTGG
>NW_008330570.1:1735085-1747892 GCF_000622305.1 Nannospalax galili
TCTATATGCTTCTTGTATTTGTATGAGCATGTCTTTCTTTAATTTTGGGAAATTTTCTTCCATGATTCTGTTGAAGATCTGGTCCATGCCATTATCTTGGGATTCTTCTCCTTCCTGTATGCCTATGATCCATAGGTTTGGCCTTTTTATGGTGTCACACAATTCCTGCATATTCCATTCTTGTGATTTCTTAAATTTTTAATAATCTTTGCTTGTGTGGTCTAGTTTGTCCACTTTATCTTCCAGTCTTGATACTCTGTTTTCCATTTCGTTCATCCTGTTAGTGAGGCTTTCTCCTGATGTTTCTAATTGACTTACTGTTTCATTTCCTTCCACATTTCAGCCTGAGTATTCTTCATTATTTCTATTTTCTGAATTCATTCAGAAGTTTATCCCTATCTTCCTTCAGTTGATTTCTTTCTTTGCGTGTTCTTCAAATTCACTGAATTCTTTTATCATGTTTATTAATTGTTCTTTTGAGTTCCATGTCCTGCATTATCTCTAGGGGGTTCTCATTGTACTCCTCTAGAGGACTATTGGTATTTGGTGGGGATATGTTATTTTGGTTTTTCATGTTATTATTTTTTTCTCTGTGATTTTGACATGTGAATTTCCTTTGTAGTTTCTGAGTCCTATGTGAGACTCAGGCCTTCAAATTTAGGTCTGCTACTTTTTGTGAACTTTATGTGTCTTTGTGGTTTACTTTTTGGGCATGAAAATCTGGTTCGTCTAAGCTTCTGGTTCTCTCTTTTGATTTTTATATTGGAGTGGCTGGATTGCTTTTGTCTTCAGGAGGTCCCCGAGAGGCCCAATTCAGGTGAGGGTCAGATGTTTTCAGGCTTTCTCCTAAGTTCTGGATCCCTCCAGGAACGATTTTGGCCTTAGGAATTTGGGAGTTGGAGTGGCCTGGGAGCCTGGCCCAGGAAAGATGCTGGTCTAGGGCAGCTGGTGGCAGTGCCATCGAGAGATGCAAAGGCAGATGGGTCAGGAAGAGGCCCCAAGGCCTCCTGAGGACTGCACTGAGGAGTTGGGTTCGTCTGGATGCAAAAGATCAGGAAGAGGAAAGGTCAGCCCCAGCATCCCAGAAAGAGGCTGGTGGGTGGTACAGGCCCAGGGAAGCAGAGGGAGTTGAGGGAGGGGCCAGGCTCAGAAGAAGGCACTTGGATATTAATCTCTTATATATATGTGTATCTATAGGTTTTTATCTTTTTTTTTTTTTGTCTTTTTTTGAGACAGGGTCTCCCTATAGTCCCAGCTGGCCTAGAACTCAATATGTAGAATAGACCAGGCTGACCTTGAACTCACAGAGATCCACCTGCCTCTGCCTCCTGCATGCTTGGACTAAAGGCATGTGCCACCATACCCAGCAGGTTTTAAATTTTTTATTTTTATTTATTCGTCTTTTTGAGATAGGGTCTCCCTGTAGCCCCAACTGGCCTGGAACTCTCTATGTAGATCATGTTGGCTTTGATCTCATAAAAATCTGTTGACTGCCTCTGTCTCCTGGGTGCTCGGAATAAAGGTGTACATTATTATAACCTGAACTCAGCTTCATTTATTTTTTCTTTTAGCTGTGTATTTTGTGTCACATCTAAGAAATTGCCAGATCCAATATTATGAAGACTTCATTTGGGTTTTCTGCTCTTAACCACTGGGCTATCTCTCTAGTAATCCCCACTTCCTTCTCTTTGAGACAGGGCCTTACTATGTAGTTGAGGATGGTCTCAAATAGGAGATCCTCTTGTTTGATTACTGATTCAATTTCCTATACAGTAGATATGCTCAGATTTTTAAATTTTCTTTTGAGCAGTTTTGGAGGTTTGTATATTTATATACAAGAATTTGTTCATTTGTGTTATTATTTTGTATGCAAGCATTTACAGTATTGCCTTATGATTCTCCTCCCCCACTTTTGAGACAGGGTCTCATGTAGGCCAGGCCAGCCTCAAACTTGCCATATAGCCAAGAATAACCTTGAATTTCTAATCTTCCTGTCTCCATCTCCTAAATTGTAGGGTTGCAGATAAGTTCCAGCATGAGTAGTTTATGTGATGCTGGAGATGGAATCCAGGCCTTTTTGCATATTAGGCAAGCACTCTACCAACTGAACTACAGCCCCAGCCCCTGAATTTCTTTTTAATTGTCAGGGTCTTTTTGTATTGTCCTTGTTGCCCTGAACTACTGGGCTTAAATAATCTCCCTGCCTCAGTTTACCTAGTAGCTTGATAACTAAAACTCCACACCTAGCTGAATTGAATTTTTAGTTTTTAAAATTTAAGTTTTATGTGACTAGTAACCATGTTCAACAGCATATAAATCTCATGTTTCATGTCATGAATTTTGCTTCCTGACTTGGTGTTTCTCCACAGGCATCAAGCTTAAAAATAGTCTCTGGGGTGACATATCATACCTACTAAATCAGGATAATTTCTTCACTGAGGAACTTCTTACAGCCTTTTGGTATCTTGCTTTTGCACCATTAAAATATACTTTTTCAGGGATGAAGAGATGGCTCAGCAGTTAAGAGACCTGGGTTTGATTCTCAGCACCCACATGGGGGCTAACAACCTCTGTAACTCCAGTTCCAAGGAATCCAACACCTTCTTCTGACCTCTGTAGGCATTTCATGGCAATGGGTACACTTATCCACATACAAGCAATATACTTGTACACCTAAAATAAAAATAATAAAGTATTAAATAAATATATTTTCAAGAAATTGTCATTGATATCTATGTGAATTAGCTTTTAATCACTGTGACAAATGCCTGAGAAAAATCAACTTAAGAGAGGAAAGATATGGGCTAGGTATGGTGGTGCACCTTTAATCCTAGTACTTGGAGACACAGGCAGGTGGATCTCTGTGAGTTCAAGTCCAGCCTGGCCTAAGTAGTGAGTTCCAGGCCAGATGGGGATATGAGGAGACATTGTCTCAAAAAAGACCAAAAAAAAAAAAAAAAAAGGAATATTTGTGTGTGTGGTTTTCACGTGCCTGCATGAACCAGAGGGGGTCAGGATAGGATGTCAGATCCTCTGAAGATACACCTGATGTGGGTGCTGGGAACTGAAGTATGGTTTTCTGTTAGAGCAGCAAGTGCTCTTACCCCCTGAGCCAGCTCTCCAGCCCTCCCTCCCCCCACAGTTTTTCTTAAAAGTTTCTTTCAGGTTTGGGGATCTTGTAAAGTTGTAAAGCCCTTGCCTAGCATTTTAAAGGTCCTAGGATCATTCTCCAGCACCAAAAAAACAAAATAAAACAAAACAAAAAAAAAACACAACCCTTTCAGAGGGAAGGTGTTTTTCTTTTTAAATTTAGATGACATATTATCTTTTTCTTTTATAGTTTATATTTTAATGTCCTTTATAAGAAATGGTTCCCTAGCCTATGGTTATAAAAATTTTGAGTTTTGAGGGGCTGGAGAGATGGCTCAGCAGTTAAGGGTAGTGGCTTCTCTTGCAGAAGACCCAGGTTTGAATCCCAGCACCCACATGGTGGCTAACAACCTTCTGTAACTCCAGTTCCAGGCAATCTGATGCCCTCTTCTGACTTCTGCAGGCACTGCATGACATGGGTGCACTTACACACATGTAGGCAATATATTCATACACATAAAATAAAAATAATAAAATGAAATAAATTTTAAAAATTAAAAACTATGTAATTTTAGTATTATGTATAAGTCTGTAATAATAATTTCAAGTTAATCTTTAGACATGAGATAGTGGTAAAGACTATTTTGTTTTTTGATTTATTTATTTGTATTTTATGTGTGTGAGTATTTTACCAGCATGCACATAAGTACACCCATGTTGTATAATGCCTGCAGAGGCCAGAAAGGGCCATCAGATTTCCTGGAACTGGAGTTTTTGTTGACTGCCACGTGGGTTCTGGGAGCTGAATCCCTGTCTTCTGCAAGAGCAGCCAGTGCACTTAATCTCTTAACTGCTGAGCCATCTGTCCAATCCCCTAGAATCATTTATTAAAAGATTATCTTTTTGTAGCCAGCATGGTGGTACATGTCTGTAATCCTAGCCACTAAGACTGGAGACAGGAAGATTGCAAGTTTGTACATAGGCCTGCCTGGGCAAATTAGCAAGATCCTGCCTCAAAAATCAAATAAAAGGGTAGTTAGTCGTGAGGAGCAGTGGTGGAACACTTGCCTAGAATGCTTGAGATCTTCAGCAAAATTTGGATTCTGCTTTTTTTTTTTTTTCCCCCTGGATAGAGAGTCTTGCTATGTAAAGCAGACTGGCCTCCAACTTGCTGGCCTTAAAATTAAAATAGTCTTACCTCAGCTTCCTGAATGCTGGAATTACAGATCTGTGTCAGCATACCCCGGATCTCCCTCTCCCCCTTTTGAGACAGGGTCTCCCTGTAGCCTCTCAGCTGGCCTGGAACTCACTATGCAGACCAGGCTGGCCTTGATCTCACAGAGATTTGTTTCCGTCTGCCTCCAGAGCTCTGGGATTAAAGGTTTATGCCACCACACTGGGCTCTTTTTCATCTCTTGAAGTAGAGAAAGTGGAGGTTATTATGTCACTGGGACAGTACAAATATTTTGAAAATAAAAGTTAATCTTAGAACACTGTCTCTGTGGGACTTTTGGTGGGTTGTATTTCTTAGTATCTTGTCAGCTTTTTTCTTTTTTTAATTGTGCTATAGTTTAAACTTAGGGTCTTGCACATTGTGGTGAAGTGCTCTACCATTGCACTATGTCTCCAAGTCCCATTTGTATGTAGTTTTAAATAAAATTTACAAAAAGTATTTTATTGATTCATTATTTTCTCTATTGTATGCAACACTGTTATACTTTCTCTACATTTTTCTTTTGTTTGTCCATGAGGCCTCTTCCTTCCATTTTGTGGTTTCATATGTATCTCCAAGGGCTAGAGAGATGACTCAGGAGTTAGGAGCCTTGCTGCTCTCGGAGAGGGCCTAGGTTCAGTGCCCAGCACCGAAAAGGCAGCTCACAACTAGCTATAATTCTAGTTCCAGGGGATCTGACTCACTTTTCTGGACTTTGCAGGTACCAGCATTTACGCAGTACACATACATACAGGCAATCACACACATAAAATTTAAAAAAATTATAATTTTAGAGTAAAACAAACATTTGTTGGTGGTAAATGATATTGGTTATAACCAATATCAAAAGGTATCCAGGCTTTCCCTATAGGACTATAAAAACAAAACATAAGGGTTGGGCTTGGTGGCCCACATTGTTTAATCCCAGCACTTGGGAGGCAGAGACAGGGATTTCTTTTTCTTTTCTTTTTTTTTTTTTATTTTTTATTTTTTGGTCCTTTTGAGACAGGGTTTCCCTGTAGCTGCCCTAGCTGGCCTGGATTTGTTGTGGAGACCAGGCTGGCCTCGAACTCACACTCGAACTCCCGAGTGCTGGGATTAAAGGCTTGGGCCACCACACTCAACTCGGGCTACTTTCTTTTTGAGGACAGACCCTGACATTATTTTCCTACTGTTCTAACTCGTACCCGTGTGGTGCAATGCCCACTGGAGTCACGGACAGTTGTTAGCTGCCATGTGGACGCTGGGATTTGAACCCGGCTCTTCTGCAAGAACAGTCAGTGTTCTTAACCACTGAGCCATCTCTCCAGCCCGAGACAGGGGATTTCTATGAGATCAAGGCCAGGCTGGTTTACATAGTGAGTCTCAGGCCAGGTGGGGCTACAGAAAGACCCAAAACAAACAAATGAACAGACAAACCAAAAAGGCAAAAATAAAAAACAAAAAACAAACACAAAACTAAACAAAGTCAGCTAACCCTTTGTGTTCTAATTTGTATACCACAGACTTGGTCAGTGTCTATGTTATATAAACCAGCCTTTTTTTCTGCACAAAATGAAGCTGTTTATTATGTTCAATTATGTAGCCAGCTGACCCAGGAAAATTCAGATCTATTTCCACTCTGAGGTATCCACACTCCATAGGAGGCTGGCAATATGTGGTGGATGAGGTGTTCTGGGGAAGTGTGATGTGAGAATTAATGTAAGCTTTCTTCACCTGCAGGCGCACTCTACCCTGAGGGTCGCACAAAATTTATTTAATTAATTTAAATAAGTCTGAGAGCTTAAATGGGTACTTTGCTTTAACTCTGATGCCACTTGATTTCTACAGTAATTTCTTGACTCTCCAATTTTTCAATGTAATCAGGGAAATTTCTGCCCAATAAAAGTAGGCTTTCTATCTTTAATGAATTGTGAGGTTCTGAACAAGCATTCTTCCCTACCTAACAACAGGGCCTTTCATATTACGTGTGGCTTAATATATTTCTCTGGAAGCTAAATAACACTTTCTAGTCTTTGGATTTAGCTTTTTGTCTTAATTCTTCTCCGGGCGAGGGGTATATGGTTGGAGGGGGGCGGGGTTGTGATAAACGAAGTTGTTTGAAGACTTTCCTAGATCTTTAGCTAAGGTTTTAGGAGACCACACTGCTTCGCTTTGTTTAAAGACGCAGGATTCAAGTCTGCATTTTTCTCTAAGTTTACCTTGTTGCTGGCTACCGTAGAGGCTTCTTCGATCAGCTGTCATTCTCAATTTTACAGTCATGAAAAGTGCTCAAGTTCATTCAGGGTCTTAAGTAAATCTAGAATTGGAACGCGGCGGTTCCCTTCCACCCCGCGCCTCTCCCGGACTTTCCTCCGTCATTCGGGCCACCTGAGGTGGCGGGGATGTCTGGGGTCCTTGGTCCTGGCCTGGTGTTGAAGGGTCCGGGATTACGTTCCACCCGGGAACTTGTCCTCTCCCATCCCCCAGCCTAAACCAGCCAGTAAAACCCAGCGATCATGGAGTACAAGGCCCAGAGTGTCGCACTAGCCCCGCCCACAAGCCGACGTCACGCTGGGGCAGGGCCTGCGGGAGGCTGCAGAGAGGGAAGGGCTGCGTGTCCTTGCAGCGCCCCGCCGTGGCCGCGGCTGGAACCGGCTTCGTCGTCCCTGCGCCGCTGGAGCCTTGACGCACGGAGCAGAGCTTGAGAGCGAGAGCGAGAGAGAAAGGGGCAGACATGGCGGCGCCGCTCGGTTCCCGCTAAGGACGGCTGAGCCGGCGCAGGGTTCGTACAGCCGGGCTGCAGCACCGCTCCCGCCTCCTGCTGCCTGCCTTCTCGCGCTGCACGCCTGGCCTCTGCTCTGCTCTTGTCTGCCCTCGCCTGCGCCCCGGAGAGTGCGGGCCGGCTCGAGTTCCCCGGCCCGGCTCAGCTCTGCTGGCCCTGACTGCCCGACCGGCGGGCCAGCCTTCCTCGGCTCTCCCGCGAGCGGCGGGCGCGGCGTGGACCCGGTTCCCCTGGCTGGACCATGGTGAACACCCGGAAGAGCTCTCTGCGTCTTCTCGGGTCCAAGTCTCCTGGGCCCGGGCCCGGGCCTGGGCCTGGGGCCGGAGCCGAGCCTGGGGCGACCGGCGGCAGCAGCCATTTCATCTCCTCCCGGACCCGCTCCTCAAAGACCCGCGCGGCCAGCTGCCCAGCCGCCAAGGCCGGGGGAAGCGGCGGCGCCCTGGATGAGGCCAGGGTAAGAGCGCGGCGGCCGCGGCCGGAGGCTTGCAGGCGCCTGCCCGGGCTTTGTCTGCCGGGTTGGGGGGCAGGAAACCTCCAGCCGAGACTGCTCGGGTGGCTGGAGACGGGGTCTGCGGGTGCGCTGGAGGCTGGCATCCTCGGAAGGGCTGCGACTTAGCCCTTTGGCTTGCTGGCCCGGTTCTTTTGTGTAAGGAACAGCACTTGAGTCCGGGGGAGAGGGCTTTTGGGGTCCTTTTCCGGGGCATTAGGATTTGCTTTCCGTGTCCTTGCGGTGCTTCAGAGGGGAATTCTAAGGGAGGCAAAAATGTGGGGCTGGAGTCCCTGGCTTGGAAAGGGAGAAGAGAGAAGTGAAAGTTTTCTGCGGTGTCAAACCCAAAAGTGTGTCAGCTCTTGTGGATGTCTAGAGCTTACTCTTAGTTTGGGGGTGGTTCAAGTTGGTAAGGAAGTGAACAGAGCTCCAGTTGGCAGCCAGGAAAAAAGTTTGTAGCTGCTCTGCCACCAACTTTAAAAACAAAATCAACGCTAACGCCTTTCCACACGGGACAGATCAGACACGATGCTTGTAAGCTGGAGAAGCAGGTAGCTAGCTAGCTAGCCAAGGTTCTAATCTAGTAGCGACCAGAGAACTTTCAAGTCACAAAAGGAGTATGTGGAAAGAAACTGTTGAATCAGCACCTCCTTCTGAAGTACATGGTTTCTACATTTTTGTTAAGTAGTTAGGAAAGGTCAATTAGCACTGTTGTCATACAGTTGCAGAAATGACACTTGGAGAAGTAGATGACTTAGTTCTTAAAAACGATGATTGAAAAATCCTGAAATTCTGTGACCCATAATGTAAAACATGGAGCTACTATGAAGATGTATCTCTTTAAAGTTAGTGAGAAGGTAATATTATTATGAGATTAGTTCTGAATCCAGAGAAGAGTATATTGCATCTATCTAGAAAGAGTTTAATTTACTAAGTAATTTGACTGGACATTGTTGTTCATTTAAAATACTCCTTTAAAGTCACACCATTTTTGTTACTATTATGGGGAGAGAACAGTATGTAAGGTTCTGCAGAGGTCTCTGAGGTTGTGGGCTGTGAATTGTTTTCCTCTTTGTGCTTTCACTGTTTTGACACTAATCAGAATGAATCTTGTTTTATATTTATGAAATAATTTATGAAATATATTTATTGTATCTTTGGAATTTTTTTTGCTTTATTTGCTACAAATCTGGAAAGTAGTTTTTAAACTGTCCTATTTTAGTAGAATTTTAGGAATATACAGATCTCTTCGGTTGAAATAAAGATAAATTGTGCAAGCTATTGAGGATAAGTATTCTGAAACCTAGTTTTTTTTCTGCAGAAACTATCCTAAATGTGAACATTTCTTGACTTACTGCTGCTGTCACATTTAAAAACAATTTTAAGGCAAGTGTGTCCTCTACACTTAAGTGCAAATAAAACATTTATAGTATAAGCATGTAATTGTATCATGCCTTGAATGCCTGGTCTATTAGAGCAGTGGCAAACTCATCTAAGGCAATTAGCTCATTTCTCTCTCATCAGTTTGTGGTCCCATTTTTGAATTTGTGGATCTCATGCTGTCCTTACCCCCTGAGGAATAAGGTGAGGTAATTTGTCAGGCAGCTATTATGGAGATGTTAAAAGGCAGAGAATCAATAGTCTAATGTAGAAATGAACATTTGGTACCTTTTAAATTGCTAGAAGGATGAAAGATATTAGCTTTTCTAGAAGGGTACTAATGAAACATTATTTTGCAAAGTCTTTTAAACTATTTAAAAAGACCATAAGTAGCCGGGCGTGGTGGCTCACGCCTTTGATCCCAGCATTCGGGAGGCAGAGGCAGGCGGATCTCTGTGAGTTCAAGGCCAGCCTGGTCTACATAGTGAGTTCCAGGACAGCTGGGGCTACAGGGAAACCCTGTCTCAAAAAGACCAAAAAAAAAAAAAAATCATAAATAACATGCTTTTAAGATTTACTTAGAAGGCACATGCCTTTAGTCCCAGCAGAGGCAGGTGGATTTCTCTGAGTTCAAGGCCAGCCTGGTCTACATAGTGAGTTCCAGGCCAACTGGGGCTACAGAGAGACCCTGTCTCAAAAAAGGCCCCGGGGGGGGGGGAGAGATTTACTTTGAAATACTTGCTTTTCATTCTTAAAGATATTTGTGTTATGGCTATAGTAGACGATGGAATGATCTAA
Organism: Nannospalax galili; assembly: GCF_000622305.1. Taxonomy (NCBI): domain Eukaryota; kingdom Metazoa; phylum Chordata; class Mammalia; order Rodentia; family Spalacidae; genus Nannospalax; species Nannospalax galili. Next base: position 1,744,818 of record NW_008330570.1, read on the forward strand.
TTGTTTTCTCTGAGAAATTTTAGAGACTTTCTCGTTTCATAATTGAGCTCTTGGACCTATGGAAGAGGAAAAGTTACAATTTTGTATTTATTAAGTTTATGGAATGTTGCATTTATGAAACAGGTTGTATATTTGCTGTATATTTCTGAAGTGGATTGTTTTGAGTCTGATTAGCTCTTCATTTTGAGATTTTTATGCTCTAGGAATTTAGCAACCCTATTTCACCCATTCTCGTATGCTTAAAGGTACCCCCTACATCTTTGGGGTCTTTAGTAGACATTTGTTCCTGTCTATTAAGCCTTATTTGATGAGAACTGGATTGCCTAGCTGTTCCTTTAGAAGACCCTCCTTATGCCGGGTGTGGTGGCATGCCTTTAATCCCAGCACTTAGGAAGCAGAGGCAGGTGGATCTCTGAGTTCAAGGCCAGCCTGGTCTACATAATGAGTTCCAGGACAGCTGGGGCTTCAAGGAGACCCTGTCTCAAAAAGACCAAAAAAAAAGAAGACGCACCTCCCACCTTTTAGCCACATGCCTTTAATCCCAGCACTTGGGAGGCAGAGGCAGGCAGATCTCTGTAAATTTGAGGCCAGCCTGGTCTACATAGTGAGTTCCAGGCCAGCGGGGGCTACAGGGAGACCTTATCTCAAAAAGATAAAACAACAACAACAAAACAATCTCTCCTTTTTTATAGGAGGAAATGCACTCCTCTTTGTAAGAGTTCCTTTTTTCTACTTTTGTGCTGCCTTTATTTACTTAACTACATTAAAAAAATTATTATTTTCGTTTTTTTGAAACAGGGTCTCTCTATAGTTCTAGCTGGCCTGGAACTCACTGTGTAGACCAGGCTGGTCTTGAACTCTGAGATTCACCTGCCTCTGCCTCCCAAGTGCTGGGATTAAAGGCATGTGCCACCAGGCCTGGCAAGTTTGGCTTTTTCTTTAAGTGATGTATGTGTAGAATAAGGAGACAAACTAGGGCACATTCTATGTGCATTGGAAAGATTTTTAACTGTCTCTACTTTTTTCTGCTGTTATTATTTATTATTATTATTATTGTTATTATTATTATTTTGGTCTTTTTGAGATAGGGTCTCCCTGTACCCCAGCTGTCCTGGAACTCACTATGTAGACCAGGCTGGCCTTGAACTCAGAGATCCACCTGCCTCTGCCTCCTGAATGCTGGGAGTAAAGGCATGCGCCAACGTGCCTGGCTATTTTTAATTTTTTGAGACAGATCGTGTTGGCCTGGGGTTTGCTATGTAGACTAAGCTGGCTTCATCCTGTGTCGATCCTCCTGCCTCTGCCTTCTGAGTGCTAGGATTACAGGCTTGTGCCATCATACTTGTCCTGTTACTAGTTTAAAATGTAAAAAACTATACTTCATGTATGCAACTTGATGAGCTTGGTGATAATTTTAGAGCAATAAAACTATCACCACCACGAAGACCATGGGCATGTCGTCACTGCATGGGCATGTCAATCACTGCTGCAGTTTTTTCACTCCCTTTAATATTGCGGTTGTTATATATATTTCCTTTTGGGTATGATACAGTGTATTTCCTTTTTTTGTTTGATAAAGTGTATTTCTTTTTTGGTGTGATAACAGTGTATTTCTTCTTTGGTTTGATACAGTGTATTTCTTTTTTTGGTTTTTACAGTGTTTTTGATGCAGTGCATTTCTTTTTTGGTGTGATACAGTGTTTGTTTGTTTTGTTTTGTGCAATATTTTCAGCTCTAGGCAATCTGCTGTGTAGTAAATCTCCAGAATTATTTATCTGGCACAGTGAAACTTTGTTGCCTTTGACCACTGCCTCCCTATTCTTTATCCTCTTAGCTCCTGGCAATTATCCTTCATTTTGCTTTTTTGAGTTTGCCTATTTTTGGTTGTGCATTTAATGATCACAAAGTATCTTTTTTGTGTCTGGCAGTTCACTTAGCATAATGTGTTCCAGGTTTTTTGGTTGGTTGGTTGCTTTCTTTGTTGGTTTTTGAGACAGGGGCTCCCTGTAGCCCCAGCTGGCCTGGAACTTGTTATGTAGACTAGGCTGGCCTTGATCTCATAGAAATCTACCTGCCTCTGCCTCCTAAGTGCTGGGATTAAAGGTGTGTGTGTGCCATCAAACCTGGCTAAAAATTTCTCTTTTTTTTTGAGACAGGGTTTCCCTGTAGCCCCAGCTGGCCTGGAACTTGCTATGTAGACCAGGCTGGCTTGAAGTCACAGAGATCTGTCTGCTTCAGCATCCCAAGTGCTGGGATCACAGGTGTGCGCCACCATGCCCAGCTCAAGAATTTCATTTTTAAATGTTGAATAATATTTCATATATATATATATATATACTTCATTTATTAATTTTAATTAATTTTATTTTGTGTGTATAAGTGTATTGCCTGCATGTATGTAAGCGCACCTGTGTCATGCAATGCCTTCAGAGGTCAAAAGAGAGGGTATTGGATCCCCTGGAACTAGAGTTACAGATGGTTGTTAGCTGCTATATGAGTGCTGGGAATCAAACCTGAGTCCTCTGCAAGAGCAGCCAATGCTCTTAACTGCTGAGCCATCTCTTCAGCCCCATCTTTTTTTTTGTTGTTGTTGTTGTTGTTTAAGGGTAGGTCTCACTGTGTAACCTTGGCTGACCTGAAACTGGATAAGTAATTGAGACTGACCTTGAACCCACAGGGATCTGCCTGCCTCTTCCTCCTCTGTGCTGGGATTAAAGATGTGCACCACCACACCTAGTTCAATATTCCATTATATATAAAATTGTATATATACATACTGTATTTCCTTAATCCATTATCTGTCATGTGGCATTTAGATTGTTTTTGTATCTTGCCTATTGTGCATAATGCTACAAAGGGTTTGGAAGTGTAGGTCCCTCTTTGAAATCTTGATTTCAGTTCCTTTGGATAAATATCCAGAAGTGAGATTGCTGAATCATATGATAGTTTCATTTTTATTCATTTGAGGATCTTTACTGTTTTCCAGGGTAGTTAACACCATTTTCCCTTCCCATTGATGGGAACTGGGGTTCCCCTTTCTTTACATCCTCCCTAACACTTGATGTCTTTTTTTTT
>NW_008330570.1:1748095-1761136 GCF_000622305.1 Nannospalax galili
TGTAGTAATCTAATGTCAGAGAAATAGAGGAAAATTAAAGTTATTGGATTAATATTTTCATTTATTGCAAGACCTTTAGTGTTAGTCATTTCTTTTCCATCCAAAAGTGGTCAAGATGAATCAATCCAAAATTGAAATTATTAAATATTTGGTCTTCAAAAAGATAAAAAGAATAGTCCAGAAAAACTAAATGGATTAGAGAGATGGCTCAGTGAATGTAGACACTGGCTGCCAAGCTTGATAATCTGAGTTTGATCCCTGGAATCCTTGTGGTGGAAGGAAGAATCAACTCTTTTGCAAGTTGTCTTCAGATTTCTATCCACCTGCCATAACATGCACTACCCCCACACACTAGATATATGTAAAAAAAGTATAGTCTAAAACTATTCCCTATTCTACAACTTTCTGCATTGTTTACTCTTTAGATTTATTTTATTTTACAAAAAATATTTTATCTGTATGTATGTGTCTGTGTGAGAGTATGTCATGTGCGTGTGGGTGCCCTTGGAGGCCAGGAGAGGGCATCGGATCCCCTGGAGCTGGAGGTTATTGGTAGATGTGAGCTGCCTGATGTGGGTGCTGGGAACTGAACTGTGATTCTCTGCAGGAAGAGCAAGTCCTCTCAAGTGCTGAGCCATTTCTCCAGCTTTTATTTAATTTTGGGGGGCATTGTCATGTTATGTAGTCCAGGCTCGACTTGGACTTGAACTGGGCAGTTCTCCTGCTTCACCTTTTTAAATACTAGGATTATAAGTATAGGCTACTACATGTGGTTCTGGTTGAACTTTTGGATTTTTAATTTTTTTTTTTTGTCTTTTTGAGACAGGGTCTCCCTGTAGCCCCAGCTGGCCTGGCACTTGCTGTGTAGACCAGGTTGGCAGATTTTTAAGTTCTTAAAGTCTGAGCATTGTGTCTTTCTGGAAGAATTTTTCAGTGAGAAGTCACAGATTGAGAATGTAACAGGAGTTATCATGCCACAAGTTTTCACTAATTAGTATAGTTTGTAAGTGTCTATCTTGATGAATGATCATAATTCCTACGTAATTTATATAAAGGGGTTAGCATATTTTTATTTTTTATGTTAGTATAGAAGTAATAGGTTTCATTTATTTTATGTTTATGAGTGTATTGCCTGCATGTATGTGAGTGCACCTGTGCCGTGCAGTGCCGCAGATGTCGGAAGAGAGCTTCAGATCCCCCTAGAACTGGAGCTAAGGATGATTCATAGCCGCCATGTGGGTGCTGGGAATCGAACCCAGGTCCTCTGCAATATTAGTCAGTGCTTTTAACTACTGAGCCATCTCTCCAGCCCCAAGTTATTACCTTATTCTTAATATTATTGAGACAGGGTCTTACTAAGTAGCCCTGGCTGGCCTGGAACATGCTAGGTATATGTACATCAGGTTGTCCTAGAGCTCACAGAGATCCACCTGCTCTGGATCCACCTCCACCTGTCCTGGGATTAAAGCACGCACCAGCACACTGTCCTTCTTTTATTTTATTTTCTGATGGGGCTTCATGTAGCCCAGGCTGGCCTCAAACTTGCTCCCATAGCTAACAATGACCTTCCATTTTTGGAGTTCTGGGATTACAGTGTGCACTATCACATCTGATTTTATGCAGTGCTGGGCATCACACCCAGGGCTTCATGCATGTTAAGCATTTTACCAACTGAACTATATCCGGTCTCCTATTAGGATATTCTCATACATATTTTGTTCTCAGTTGTTCAGGGGTTAGTGTATTTTTGTAGTTTATATTTCACTGGTGATCTTTTGTATAGGCATTAGTACAGTTCAAAGCAAATTAATGAAGTATTTATTGTTTTAAGCAAGACTAGTTTTTCTAGCTTACAGACAGCAGTGCCTCCCTGTTAGGGTTACCATATGTTCCTGTTATTTCAGGACAGTTCTTTTTTGCCTGCACAATCACAATCTATGCTTCTTGTACCAGAAATTATTAATGCCATCAGTTTAATATGCTTGGATGATAACCAGGTCATTGTATGGGTTTATGTGCATGTACTTAAGTTTATCTGAGTGAGACTTAGCTCTAGAGCTCATTTTAATTTTTTAATTTATCAACTATGATTTTCAGCCATTGAGTGGTTGTACACACACACATAGTCACTCTGTCTAATGGCTACTTAGCACCTTCATGGGGTATAGCCATTGCATTTAACTACACATTCTCAAATGATGGGTACTTAGATTGCTTTAATATTGTTGCAATTAAAACCTTTATACAATGTCTCCTGTGGATTTGGTGTGGAAATATCTTTGAGGTATGAGCAGAGTATGCATGTACTTAAAATAACTATTACCCAAAATGACTATTACCCAGATTTTCTGCTTTAATCTCCATTTCTAGGAGTAGTATGAGGGCTCCTGTGTCCCCACATCTTTGCTGACATTTAGGTATTTAATGTTATCTAGCATTTCTTTGATTATTGATGTTGAAGTCATTATGTCCATACTAATTTTACTAATTTTATAATTTTCACCTCTAAAATGCCAGTTAAGTCTCTCACCCCTTTTTATTATTTTTTGTTGGAGTTACTATTTTTACTATTGTTTTCCAAAAACAGTATTATAAACCAGTGATGTGTGTGTGTGCTGGTTTGTTTTGTGTTGTTTTAAATCAGTTTGACACAAACTACAGTCACCTGGGAAGTGGAAGCCTCATTTGAGGAAATTCCTTGATCAGACTGGCCTGTGGGCATGTCTGAGGGGCATTTTCTTAATTGCTAACTGATGCAGGAGGGCCTAGCCCACTGTGGGCCATGCCATCCCTGCACAGATGGGTCCAGGTGGGATTGGGTTGTATAAGAAAAAAGCAAACAATAAGAAGCATTCCTCCATGGTCTTGTCTTAAGTTCCTGCCTCCAGGTTCCTGCCTTGAGCTCCTACCATGGCTTCCCTAGATGATGAACTGTGAGCTGTAAGATGTAATAAACCCTTTCCTCCTCAAGAAGCTTCTGGTCAGTGGCAACAGAGAAACAGTCTAGGACAGTGTGTGTGTGTGTGTGTGTGTGTGTGTGTGTGTGTGTATGTGTGCAGGTGCCTATGTGTGCACATGAGTAGTCCAGAGGAGGACATTGGGTGTCCCTCTTTCCAGCTGGGTGCCCCTCCTTCCATTGGGTGTTGTCTTATTCCCTTGAGACAGGGCCTGTCACTGACTGAACCTGGAGCTCGCTATTTTTTGACTAGACTGGTGATGCACATACCCCAGCAATCTGTTCTTCCACCCTCCACCACTGTGTTGGGATTGCAGGTGCCCATGGCAATGCCTGACTTCTTTGTTTTGGGTATGGGTGCTGGGTATTTGAACTAAGGTGCTCATGTTTGTGCAGAAAGCACTCTTACCCACTGAACTATCTCAACATCCCAGACCAGTGAGTTTTTAAAAAATGTTTTTTGATTCCATAGTTTGGGGTACTATTTGCTTTGACCCTGCATGTACACACAGAACTTTCTTATTTAGTTGTTTTCCATTTTCTTTCTCTCTCTCTCTTTTTTTTTTTCTTTTCATTGTGAGGTCTAGCTGTTTTGTCCAGGCTGTTCTTGAATTCCTGGGCTCATGTGATGTTTCTATCTCAGCTTCTGGAGTAGTTGAGGATACAGGAATGCACCACTACATCTGGCTCCTATTTTCATTTCATTTCCTTATTTATTTCCTATTTATTTATTTATTTATTTATTTATTTTTGAGACAGGGTCTCACTATGTAGCCCTGACTGACCTGTAACTTGCTATGTAGACCAGGCTGGCCTTGAGCTCACAGAGATTCTCTTGTTTCTGCTTCCTGAGTGCTAATATCAAAGGCAAGTACTACCAGCCTGGCTCTTTTTTTCCCCCTCTTTTTAAAGACTATATCTCACACTGTAGCAGGGGCTTATAGGTGTGAGCCACCACACTCAAATGTCATCCTGTTTTTAATTCTATTATTTTAAAAAAGATTTATTTAATTGCCAGGCATGGTGGCACATGCCTTTAGTCCCAGCACTGAGGAGGCAGAGGCAGGCGGATCTCTGTGAGTTCAAGGCCAGCCTGGTCTACATAGTGAGTTCCAGGACAGCTGGGAGACCCTGTCTCAAAAAGACCAAAAAACCTGTAACCCCAGCTGGCCTGGAACTTGCTTTGTAGACCAGGAGGGTTTTGATCTCACAGATATCTGCTGGCCACTGCCTCCCATGTGCTGGGATTAAAGACATGTGCCACCACACCTGGGCAATTTATTTATTTATATATTTTATGTGTATGAGTGTTTCCCTGCCTGTATGTATGTGCATCATGTGGGTGTCTGGTGCCCAGGGAGGCCAGAGGAGGGTGTTGGAGCTAGAATTTCAGGTGGTTAATGAGCCTCCATGTGGGTGCTGGGAACTGAACTTGAGTCTTTTGTAAGAGCAGCAAGTGTTCTTAACTGCTGAGCTATCTCTCCAGCCCCCATTCTATTCTTAAACTATGATTTTAAGGTATGATATATTCAGAAAACTAAGTTCTCGTTACATTTTTAAAAAACTGACTTACATATTTTGGGGAGCTTTACTTTTTCATCTATATTTTTTCAATATAGACTATAGGGTTCCTCAAAAGATGTACCTAGAGTTGAGTGTGATGGTGCACACTTGTCATCCCAGTGCTCCAGAGGCAAAGGCAGGTGATGGCAAATTTGAGAATTAGCCTGGGTAACATAGTGCGTTTCAGGCCAACCTGGGATACAGAGTGAGCCTCAAAAACAACAGCAATAAAAGAACCGAAAACTGGGGCTGGAGAGATGGCTCAGCAGTTAAGAGCACTGACTTCTCTTGCAGAGGACCCAGGTTCGATTCCCAGAACCCACATGGCGGCTATGAACCGTCCTTAACTCCAGTTCCAGGGGAATCCAAAGCCCTTTTCTGATCTCCGCAGCATTGCATGACACGGGTGCACTCATATACACGCAGGCAATACACTCATACACATGAAATAAAAATAATAAAATATTAAAAAAAAAGGAACCGAAAATTGATTCATTTCTCCCTCTCTCCCTCCCTTTCTTTTTTCCTCCCCCCTACCCCCTGCCCTGAACATTTATTATCAGGTGAGAAAGTCTCTTCCATGCCTTTGGACCTCCTGTTCCAGGTTTTGGTTATGGGGGATCCTGTTCCTTCCACCTTTGGGTTGTCTGGTGTGATGCTAAGACATGGAGACTGAAGGAAGAGGCAGTGAGGGAAGAAGTTGCATTGGACAGCCAGGACACAGCTGTAGCTACTGGGGCCAGGCAGGGGCATGGGTTTCAGTGTGCCCAGTTTAGGTAGAGCTGGGACTTGGTTGCAGCAGGGGGTTTTGGCTGGACCTGGGAAGAGGTCAGCCAAGTCCCTGCTTTGTTTAGTAGGTGAATGGGCTAGGGCACAAGGGTCAGGATATGTTGGTAAAGTCAAGGTCAGATGTGGTGTGTGTGTGAGTAGACAGTTGACCCCTCAGCACTTGGACTCTGTGACTACAGACAGCATGTGACAGTGAATGGCAGAGCAGAGGCACTGGTCCGTGTCCTCGTGGTCCAGCTGGCGACCTAACACAGCCTGCTGATTTTGCTTTTGCAGTGGCTCCACTTGCAGCAGTTGCTGGAGAGGCTGGCCAGCAACATCTCAGCTATCTACAGGGCTGCTGCCAGCTAGGTTGGCCACCAAAGAAGGCCTGGGGGCACCTTGGTCAAGGCCAGTTACTTTCTGGAGTTCACAGCTTCATCCAGCTCACTGACCAGGCTGTCTTCATTAGCTTCCACAACCAGGAAGCCTTAGAGCTTAGGTATCTGCCTTTTTTTTTTCCCCCCTAAATGAGATGGGATCTTGCTATGTAGCCCTGGTTGGTCTGGAATTCTATGTAGATCAGGGCCTCAAACTTAAGGTGATCCTGTTGCCTCTGCTTACCTCATGCTGAAATTATAGGTGTGTGCTACCATGTTTGTCATTTATTTGGGTCAAGAGGAATCAGTCACTGTCAAAAAGGTGTTTGTATTTTAATTTTAAAATTAAATTTATTATGCGTATGTGTGCATGATGTGTGTGTGGGGGGGGACATGTGCTGCAGTGTGCATGTCATGTGGAGGTCAGAATACAACTCTGGAATCTGTTCTCTCTACCTTTGTATGGGTCCTGGGGATTGAACTCAGGTTGCCAGGCTTACAGAGCAACGCCTTTTCCTACTCAGCCATCTTGTTGGCCCTGTGTTGTAATTTTTATAGACTTTGCTCTACAAAGATTTGAAATAAAATTCTCCCCACTATCCAGTATTTTGAGTGTATACCTTTACAACTGATCTAAGAAGTTAGGTTTTAACTTCCTTGAAAGGTAGGAACTGCCTTATCACTTAATATCCTTATTTTATTTACTATTTTTTAATTATGTGTATAAGTGTGTGTCCATGTGTGGGTTTGTGCACGTGAGTGTGGTGCTGGAGTTACAGATTGTTGTGAGTCAAACTGCCTGATGTGGGTTCTGGAATCGAACTCAGGTCCTCTGGAAGAGCAGCATATACTCTTAACCACTGAGCCATCTCTCCAGCCCTTTTATTTATTATTTTTATTTTATTTGTATGAGGTATTGCCTGTATGTATGTAAGTGCACCCATATCATACAGTGCCCATAGAGGTCAGACGAGTGCATCAGATCCTCTGGAACTGGAGTTACAGATGGTTGTTAGCTTCCATGTGGGTGCCTGAAATCGAACCTGGGTTCTCTGCAAAAGCAGCCAGTGCTCTTAACCATTGAGTCACCTCTCCAGCCCCCCACTTAATATCTTTAGTATATAAAAAATAAGTACTTGATAAGTGATGTGGAAGAAATGACTCAGTCAAACAGCAAAAGCTACCAAATATCTATACTTGAGACCATATCTACTGTGAGGTACCACAGTATGCCACCACCCCTGATTCTTTTAACAATCTTGTATGCAGTAGTTTCTGATTCAAAATGATGGTGCTCAGTGTGAGACTGATTCTACCTTCCAAGTTTGATATTTTCTACTCATTCACTGCTCATAGTTGTGCGTGCATGCGTATGTGCATCTCCCCCAGTATTTGGGATCAAACACAGGACCTAGTGTCATGATAGTCCTGAGCCACACTCTCATGCCTCTTTTTCATTTTAGGTTAATGTAATTTTCAGATTAAAACAAAAACTACCATTCTGCTGGGCATGGTGGTGCACACCTTTAATCCCAGCACTCAGGAGGCAGAGGCAGGCAGATCTCTGTGAGTTCAAAGCCAGACTGGTCTACATAGTGAGTTCCAGGATAGTTGGGGCTACCCTGCCTCAAAAAGACCAAAAAAACCCAACAACAACAACAACAACAACAACAAAAACTACCTTCCAAAAAACTTTATCTGAAGAAAAATGCATTTTAAATTATTATAGCCAATTTTTATCTTTCTGTAAGTCTTAGCCAACTGCTTAGTTGTATATATTTTTCCCACTTTTCTATTTCCTAATGATTGTTAAGAAGTAAAGTAAGCCTTGTTCTTGAGATATTTGAGGAAAATTTAGGACGTTTTGTATGCTTGTAGTTTCAGGACTTTGTGGATAGTTGCTGGCCCCAAGTAAATAAATAGCAGTCTGAGTTTTGTTTTCTGCAGTCATAGTAACTACCTCTGTGCAGTCTCTTTATAAATAAAGAGACAAACAATTAATTAAAAAAAAAACAACCTGGAGCACTTCTGAGCTTTCTCATGAGTCCTAGAACACTTGTTTTGTTTGTTTTTGTTTTATTTTAAGGGTAGACCAAAAGGTGGTCTTATTAAGGAAATTGGAAAAGATTGTTCACGTCTCTACACTGATTTAACTAACTGTGGGAACATGTATTTAATTTTTAATTCTGTTCTCTATGTTCTCTTCCCCCTTCCTCTTGAGGATCTTTCATTTTATTTTACTCTTTAGAGAATTAGTTTTATTCTCTTCTGTTTTCTTTTGTTTGCAAGAAAGCAGATCCTTATTGTTTTAAAAAAGAGAAGTCTTTCCTGATGTCCTACTTTGTAAACTCTTGTTTTTTTGAGATAATGTCTTGATATGTAGGCTGACTTGGAACTCTTTCCTCTTGCCTTGGACTCCCAAGTGCTGGGATTATAGGCATGTGTCCTATACCTGGGTATTTTCTCCCTCTCTCCCATCCTCCTTCCCTTCCTTTACTCCTTGTAAAAGTAGTTCTGTGGTCATTAAATGTACTTTTTTTCCTCACTACTTACGTTATTCTTTATCATTTGATTTCCACCCAGCTTTTCATAGAAATCCTAGAAGGAACATTAACCTCCTAATTACAAATCCACAGGTTTATCAAAATTTCTGGTAAGTCTTTTTGGAAAATATTTAACTCCTGCTTGCTTTAGTGAACACTCTGTTTTCCTCTGTTTTAAGTGACATCCTCTTTGTTCATCCATTTCATGTAATGTGGTTTTTAAACATTTTGACTTGTGCCCTCTTGATTTTTTTTTTTTCAATTGACTATATTACCTGTAATCTTTATTACCCTGTTTCATGTCCACTTCTGCTTATCTCACTTCATCTCCAAGCTGCATTTCCCACAGTCTGATAGACATCTCCCTAGATGTTTGGTTAAGAATTTCAAACCTACCTTTCAAAACCATGATTCATCATTACACTTCTCATTTCAGCAGCTGTTCTCTAGCTCCCTGTACCCACACCCTGATAGCTACCACACCATTTCTATACCTGTTCTTGCTATGTTCATTTGCAACACTGCTGCCACCAATACCCTAGTTATTCTGCTTTGTTGAATCAATTTCTTGTTTTTCTATTTGGATTTTGGTTTCTTTTTTTTTCCCCTTGTTTTTTGAGATGGGGTCTACCTGGAGCCCCAACTGGTCTGGAACTCATTATGTAGACCAGACTGGCATGGATCTCATAGAGATCTGCCTACCTCTGCCTCCCAAGTGTTGGGATTAAAGGCAGGGGTTACCACCACTGGCCATTCATTTTTCTATTTTTGAAGGTTTTGGTGAGACTACCATCAGATTTTTTATTCTTTTGAGACAGGGTCTGACACTGTATCCCAGGTGGTCTGGAATTCACTATATAGCTCTGGCTGGCCTTGAAATGGAACGATACTTCTGTTTCAGCCTCCCATGTGCTAGAATTATAAGTATGTGCCACCATACCTGGCTCTTTGATTCATTCCTTTTGTCTTTAAAGTTGATTCTAGATTCTAATACTTTAAAAAAAATTATTTCATAGCCATGTGTGGTGGCACATGGCTTTAGTCCCAGCACTCAGGAGGTAGAAGCAGGTGGATTTCTGTAAGTTCAAGGCCAGCTTGGTCTACATAGAAAGTTCCAGGTCAGGGGCTACAGGGAGACCCTCTCTCAAAAAGACCAAAAAAAAAAAAATGTTTTTTTCATTATTTGTAGTGTGCGTATGGAGGCCAGAGAACTTTGTAGAGTTAGTTATCTCCTTCCACTGTATGTGGACTCTGGGAATTGAATGCAAGTTATCAAGTTGTCAGGCTTTCACACTAAGCACTTCTACCTGCAGATTCATCTCACTGGCCCATGTTTTTGTTTTAGTATTTTTTTTCTACCTTATTTAAAATTTTTTTAATTGAATTTTTGTGTATTTCATACAGAACATCTTTTTAAAATATTTTATCTATTATTTTTATTTTATGTGTATGAGTGTATTGCCTGCATATGTGTTAAAAACACCTGTGTCCTGAAATGCCCATGGAGGTCAGAAGAGGGTATCAGATACCCTGGAACTGGAGTTACAGATGACTGTTAGCTGTCATGTGGGAGTTGGGAACTGAACCCAGGTCCTCTGCAAGAGCAGCTGGCTAGTGCTCTTAACTATTGAGCCATCTCTCCAGCCCCAACAGTGATTTGTCTAACTATCACACCAGTGGGCATATCTTACCAGGCCAGTTGTTGTAGTTGGCAGCATTCACAGCTGGGTAAGGCTGATGATTAATTTTCTCTTCCAATAGCATGCATAGCACTTTCTGGTATTATGACCCTGACTCTTTTCTTTCTGCCCTGTCTTCCACAGGATCCCTAAGCTTTGGGAAGAGAAAGTGTGATATTTGTGTCCCATTTAGGGCCAAGCACTCTGTGACTTTTATTTTCTGCACGATGGCCAGTTTGATGTCTATGTGTTAACTGTCATCTGCTGCAAGAAGAAGCTTCTCTGGTGACAGTTGAGAGATGCATTAATCTATGGGCATAACAATAAGACATTAGAAGTCTGGGGGTTATTGGAGAGTGCAGATTGGGGAGGGAGTATAAAGATGATTAAAATGTTTTGTATGAAATGCACAAAAATTCAATAAAAATACACATTGAAAAAAATGTATGTGCTTTTCAAATGCCTTTACCCAGCAAGAGAAGAAAAAAACCCAGGTAGTTCCCCAGTAGAACTAACAAAAAAGACGGATCAAATCAGATCAGCCTTTCTAGGGCACTCAACATGGCCAGCATCTAAGTCAAGGTATGGCGATGCGGGTCTGGAGAGACAGCTCGGCACTACTCTTACAGAGGACTTGGGCTCAGTTCCCAGCACCTATGTTGCATTGCTCACAATTGCCTATAGCTCCAGTTCCAGGGGATCCAACACCCTCTTCTGGCCTCTGTGGGCACTGTGTTCATGTGTAAACACCCACACAGATACCGACACAAGTACACGTAATTGAAAAAACATTGTGCATTGGCAAACTCTAGCATGTAGACCAATTCCAGCTCCAATCCCTTAGTTTCTTTTTCTTTTTAAAAACATTTTATTATTTTTATGTGTATGAGTGTATTGCCTGCATATGTGTAAGTGCACCCATGTTGTGCAGTGCCTGCAGAGGTCAGAAGAAGGTGTTGGATCCCCTGCAACTGGAGTTAAGGATGGTTGCTAGTTGCCATGTGGGTGCTGAGAGCCGAACCCCGGGTCCTCTGCAAGAGTAATCAGTGCTTTTAAGTGCTGAGCCATCTCTCCAGGCCCTTAATCACCCTTATACCCCCTTCCCCACTGGCCCCCTCCTAACCCCCCCCAACTGGAATTCATACATTCTGTTATTTGTGTTAAGGCCTATCATGTCAAGTTAGTGTCCCCAGATTTCCCTCAGTGCAAGTTCATCTACTGGGGTCTAGTCAGCCTATCTGGAGTTCCTCCCTTTAAGATCAGCTCTTCCTCACCTAGCAGTAATCAGCTACCAATAATTTGACTAAGATTGGGGCCTGCTGTCCATTTCCTTAATTCTGTGCTGGGTTTTTGTCTGTTTGGGTTTGCATGGGTCTTGTGCATGTTGACACCATTGCTGTAGGTTCATATGAGAAGAGTCCCAGGAGGCTGTAGGACTCTCTTTCCTTGTGATCTTACACCTCCTCCCTGGCTCTTACACTCTTTCTAGCCCCCTTTTCTGCAATGGTCCCTGAGCCCTGGGTGGGTGGATTTTAATATAGGAGACCTGTCCAAGGACCCATACTCTGTAAATTCTTATTTTCTACATTTTGGTCATTTGTGACCTTCTGTGTTCCTGGCCCTCTGTTGCATGAGAGAGCTTCATTGATGAGAATTGAAATATTTATTAGTGTTCTTCACTCTTTATCCCTTGTTCTATGTTCTGTGAGCCTTGGGTGTAGAGGTTGCACCTTAGATGTGCCACTTTGGCTTGGGCAATTCACAGACAATCTCTGTGTGTGACCAGTTGTGAAACTTGGTAATAATCTCTGTTGAAGTAATTTTTTTTTTTTTTTGAGACAGAGTCTTATATAGCCTAGGCTGACCTTAAACTTCGTATGTAGCTGAGGTTGAACTTGAATTCCTGATCTTCCTGATTCTACCCCCTCCCCTTGAGTGATTACTAGATTTTCTTTCTATCACTGAGCTGTAATCCCAGCCCTGGTGCTGCATCTTTTCTTGTACTTTTATTTCCTGTAGCATTTAATTTTACTCCTATTAACTTGCCCTTGAAACTATCTCATCCTTGAATGATGGTCTATTTATTTATTTTTCTTTTTTATTTTATTTTATTTTTTTAACAGAGCATAGGGTAGTGGTTTATTTACGGTAGTGTGGGGGCCCCAGATTTACAGCTGTGCCATGAAATCCATATTCAAATACATATCCTGTGACTTCCTGACAGCTGCACAAAATTGTGAGAGAGGTGCCTCTTGGTATTCTCGGCTTATATATCCTTTGCCCCTCCCCCCACATGCAGCTAAGTTTGGCTGGGTGTGGGGGGTAACTGACTTCCCTCTTGACTCCTTGATGAAAGTGGGAAGGAGGTGTGACTATAGCTTGCCAGCATAGTGGTCAGAGGACATTACTGGTTAACACTCCACCCCTTCCTCCGGCTCTTATGTTCTTTCTGCCAAACTCTTCCGAAAAAGTCCCTGAGCCTTGGAGGGGGTGGTAGGTGTGGGATGATCTTCTTCCTGTTGTGGCAAGGCACTGAACTTTTAGGTCTCTGCGTCATCTGTTTTCCATTAGCTATTGACCAGTTTGAGTGGGATTCCATCTATAAAAACATACACAGCAAGAAGCAAGAACATCTAAACAGTGACTGCTATAATAATCTATTTGTGTAAACACAAATGCTTGGTCAATACTTTAGCAGGTGATACTCCACTATTTATGAGTTCTCTTTAAAGATCCACATCATTTATGGAAACTGTCTTCTGTTAGCATTTTTTTTTGAAAATTTTGCACTATCATATTATTAATTATGATATATTGTTATTGTGACTTTATCAACCCAATGAATTATGTTGATTTTTAAAAAAAATTTATTTTTATGTATGTGAGTGTATTGCCTGCATATGTGTAAGTGCACCTATATTGTGCAGAGGTCAGAAGAGGGTCTCAAAATGTCCTGTAACTGTGGGAGTCACCTGTCCTCTTGATCAAGGGGGCTGTGGAGACCCCACCAGGTGGACTTGAACCAGTGTCTAGTCTACAAAGATGAGGGTCAACACAGAGGAAACATTTCCTCCGTGCTTCCAAGTGAAGCCAGCCATGGTTGAGCAGGACCTTTGACTTATCTTCACATAGATGGAACTGGTAAAAGAAAG
>NW_008330570.1:1761165-1774350 GCF_000622305.1 Nannospalax galili
ATGCTGGCACACAGTAGGACACACCAGGGCTTTATAATAATCCTTACTCCTGTTTTTAAATCTTTCAATCCCTGGGATATATAGTGATTTTTTTAATTTTTTTTTTTTATTTTATGTGTATGTGTGTATTGCCTGCATGTACATAAGTCCGCCCCTGTCATGCAATGCCTATGGAGGACAGAAGAGGCTGTCAGATCCCCTGGGATTGGAGTTATGGACAGGTGTTAGCTGCCATGTGGGTGCTGGGGTTCGAACCCTGATCTTCTGCAAGAACAGTCAGTGCTCTTAACCACTGAGCCACCTCTCCAGCCCCATCCAATATAATTTTTTAAGAGTCCATATGTATAACTAAAGGCTACATAACAAGAAACAATGCCAGACAGGTGATACCTTCCTTTGAGTTGTTGGCCAGGGTGGCCCAAGAGACTCCCAGACAGTAACCCAAAATAGAACTGGGAAAATGAACACCAGACCTCCATCTTATCTAAAGGAATATTGATTGCTGCTAGATGAGAAACAGCAGATCTTCCTAAAACAAGGAATTCTTAATAGGCTGACTGGATTCAGCAGATGGACAAACACTGGGGAATGGCTGGGGGCATCGACTACACAGTGGACAGTAACAGGGATGACAGAGTGTATGAGCTCCAGTGGGGGTAGGGGGAGGCTATGGGAGGGTGCCATCTGGGAAGTGGGTATATAGATGAATAAGATTGTTTGGGGTGTTCTGTACGATACACACACAAAAAACAAAAAAATGACTTATAAAAAATTTATTTTTATGTGTGTGAGTGTATTGCCTGCTTGTATGTAAGTGCACCTATGTTGTGCAGTGCCTGTGGAGGTTAGAAGGGATCAAATTCCCTAGGAACTGGAGTTACAGACATCTGTTAACCACCATGTGGATCCTAGGAATTGAACCAGTCAGTGCTCTTAACTGCTGAACCCTCTCTCCAGCCTCATTAATATGTTTGTTAAATGAATATGTTTGTTAAATGAAATTATTCTCTTAGTCTGAGATCTATTTTCTACTCATGGATTATAATTACTCTTGACAGATTGCTAAATGGGTGTGGGTTGGTTGCATAATCCTTCTGAAATATCTTTGTCATGAAACTAGTAACGCCCTCCCTCAAAGGGTTAGGTTATAATTAGCTAGTAAAATTCTTTGAAGATGAAAAAATTAGGGTTGAACATTATGATCATACTATTAAAGGTAAATTGTTACTATCATATTTGTAGATAAAAGCTTTCCCAAACCTTGAAGTTAATTAGATGGTGTTAAAGTAATTATTTTGTACCTATTTACATCTTGGTTGTTTGCCTTACCTAAATCCTTAGATTCTTTTTTTTGGGGCGGGGGGAAGGAGCCTTTTTGTAATACTATTTATACTGAGGTCTCTGTTATGTCCATGTTGAAACCCTTTCTTGATAAGAAAAGCAAATCCACAAGTACAGCACATCAGTGAAGATGATGTGTGTCATGTGATACTTAAATTGTGTAATTCACCTGACGTCCTCTAGCTTCAGTGTACTAAGCATCATTTAGAGGCTCTTGTTAGAATTGTTCCACCTCTAGATATTCTAGTTCAGCAGGTTATGTTTCTGTGTTGACTAATACAGGTAAGTTCTGATGCAGGTAGTATTTGGACCATAGTTTAAGAGAAACTTTTGAATGGTGGAACCAAAAAAAAGCCACTAGGATATGACAATGACCAATAGACAAATAGAAAAATTCACTGATATTTGCAAAATTATGTACACAGATTTTTAAAAAATTACTAGACTTTAAATACTTTACTGTTTTTTGGTTAATCCCTTAGTATACAGTATTTGTTTTCAGGGTATGTTTGGGACACTTTAGAACTTGCAGATAAAGAGCCTGGTCAAATAAACTCGTGAAATAATTATGCATAAATGTTGCAGATATTAGAAAGAAATAATAGTTTAGGTTAGATTATTCAGGAATATTTAATGAAAAAGTTTTAAAAAGTGAGTGGGGCTGGAGAGATGGCTCAGCAATTAAGAGCACTGGTTGCTCTTCCAGAGGACCCGGGTTTGGTTCCTAGCACCCACAATGGTCACTAACA
Organism: Nannospalax galili; assembly: GCF_000622305.1. Lineage (NCBI taxonomy): Eukaryota > Metazoa > Chordata > Mammalia > Rodentia > Spalacidae > Nannospalax > Nannospalax galili. Next base: position 1,763,256 of record NW_008330570.1, read on the forward strand.
ACCATCCATAACTCTAGTTCCAGGGGATCTAGTGCCCTCTTCTGGACTTTGTGGGTATTTCACACATGGATGTACTTACACATGTAGGCAAATCATATACATAAAATAAAAAAATAAAATTAAAAAAATGGTGAGTGATTGGATTTGATTAGAAGGACTAATACTGACTTGGGCTATCTTAATTGGTGAAGTAACTTATAGGTATTAGTTTCTGTACACACAAGTATACCTTAGTGTAGAAGACATGATGTTTCTTCCTCAGTGATTTTTTTTTATTTTTGTTTTTGAGGCAGGGTCTCCCTGTAGCCCCAGCTGGCCTGCAACTCATTGGCCTTGATCTCATAGAGGTATGCCTGCCTCTGCCTCCCGAGTGCTGGGATCAAAGGAGTGCATTACCACACCTGGCTTGGTGATTATTATTTTTTAAAATTTTATTTAGGGCTGGGTGTGGTGGTGCATGCTTTTAATCCCAATCACAGGCAGATCTCTGTGAATTCAAGACTAGCCTGGTCTACATAAAGAGTTCCAGGTCAGCTTGGGACTACAGGGAGACACTTTCAAAAAAGATCACAAAAATTATTAATTAATTAATTAATTAATTAATTATTTTGTCTTTTTTTGAGACAGGGTCTCCCTGTAGCCCCAGCTGTCCTGGAACTCGCTATGGAGACCAGGCTGGCCTTGAACTTACAGAGATCCCCCTTCCTTTGCCTCCCTAGTGCTAGGATTAAAGGCATGTATTTCTGTGTACCCATGTTGCAGTGCCCATGGAGCTCAGAAGAGGGTGTCAGATTCTTCTAGAACTGGAATTAAGGACAGTTGTTAGCTGCCATGTGGGTGCTGGGAATCAAACCCCGGTCCTTTGCAAGAGCTGTCCGGTGCTCTTAACTGCTGAGCCATCTCTCCAGCCCCTGGTGGTTATTTTTTTTTGTCTTTTGGAGACAGGGTTTTCCTGTAGCCCCAGCTGGCCTGGAACTCACTGTAGACCAGGCTAGCTTTGAACTCACAAAGATCTGCCTGTCTCTGCCTTCCAAGTGCTTGGACTAAAGGCATGCACCACCACGCCTGACTCCCCAGTGATTTTTTTTGGGGGGGGGATCTTTTTGAGACAGGGTCTCCCTGTAGCCCCAGCTGTCCTGGAACTCACTATGTAGACCAGGCTGGCCTTGAACTCACAGAGATCCGCCTGCCTCTGCCTTCTGAGTGCTGGGATTAAAGGCGTGCGCCACCATGCCCTGCGCAGTGATTATTTTTGAGTATGATATATAATACTCTTTTCTGTTCTGGGGATAAACCACTAGGCAACCACTCTACCATTGAGTACATCCTCAGTCCTGTGTAATAATGCCTTTCAAACTCTAATGTGCACATCGGTGGTTCTTGTTAAAAGTTGTTTCTGGTTTAGTAAGCCTAGGAATCAAGTTTGAGATTCTATATTTCTAATGATCTCCCAGATTGATGATGTCCATGCTGTTGGTCTTCCTGTCACACTGAGAATATGGATGTCTTAGATGAATAGTTGAATATGTATGTCTTAGATGAATAGGTGACCTTTATTTAAGGCATTTTCATCTTGGGAGACCATAAGTATAGGTACATATATTTATATGTATGTGTTTATACTGACATATTTAACTCTCTTTCCTGAGAGGGCTTAATAGCAGTGAAACTCATACTTAGTACCTCATTCTTGGTTTCTTTGACTATAAGGAACCAGGGTTCCTTGCAGAAATGGCTAGTCTAGAGCTGGAGAGAGAAGGTCCAAGATGACTCTAGAGGATTTTATTGTAAGGAAACACTCAAAATGATGGAGACTGTCAAAGATACAGAATTATTTAAAAAAATATTTTTATTTTATGTGTATGAATGTTTACCCTGTATGCATGCAAGTACACCCGTGTTGCGCAATGCTTGCGGAGGTCAGAAGAGGGCATTGGGTCCCCTAGGACTGGAGTTATGGACAGTTGTTAGCCACCATGTGGGTCCTGGGAATTGAACCCAGGTCTTCTGCAAGGACAGCCAGTGCTTTTAACTGCTGAGCCATCTCTCCAGCCCCTGGAATCAGTTTTTAATATATATCCATCTCCAGCTGACCCGTAACTAGCTATGTAGCTCAGCATGCCTCAGTCTCCCTGCCACTGCCTCCTCTGAGTGCTGGGGTTAAAGGCATGTGCCACCATACCTGACCAAATCTCATATAATTTGTGCAACAAAATAAAAGTAAAGGGCTACGATTTGTAGTATAAATCAAGAATCCTTGAGTCTATAACTGATATAGATGAATAAATGGGAGAAAGTGGACAGTCTCCTTTAAAGCAGAATGCCAACTACAAATGTTGAAGGAATAATGGATTTCCATATAGTCACTGTCATGGTGAAGCTGGTGGGTAGAGTTTTGCTTTAGAACTGGATGTTAATAAATTATCAGATTATGTAGTCAAAAACAAAAGAGAACTACTGGGTTTGGTGGTGCATGCCTGTAGTCCCACTACTTGGGAGGCAGAGACAGGTGGCTCTCTGTGAGTTCAAGGCCAGTCTGGTCTACATAGTGAGTTCCAGGGCAGCTGGGGCTAAGGGGAAAAAAACTGAGGGGGAAAAAAAAAAAGAATCCACAAAGGGGAAAAAAGACTTTACATGGAAGAAACCTGGCAAACTCTAATTTGACTAGGTGATTATTGGTCAAGTAATGTAGGAAGGGTAGGTGTAGTGTGCACAGCATCATTTCCATATGTATAAAATATGTGGCTTAAATCAGATTATGAGGAACATCAGCTAGACCTAGATTGAGGGACTGTCCTAGCAAATGAAAGCTCTACCATGTCCCATCTCCCTCCTTTTATTTTTGGAAACAAGATCTTGCAGTGTAGCTCTGGAACTCAGCTGTGTAGCTCATGCTGGCCTTAAACTCATGTTAATTCTTTTGCCCCAGCCTCAGAGCTGTGATTATAGGTATGAGCTACTATGCCCTGCTGAAAGCTCTGTATTCCTACAGCCAAGGGTATAAAAGAGAATTAGAGATTGAGGCACTGTTCCAAACTGAAGGAGACAGGAGATATGGATAACTAAATGCAGTATGTACCTGGATAGGATCTTGGACTTGTTGTGGATATACTTGGTAAAATTTGAATGTGTTTATGAATTGGCCATAGTTTTATCTCCAGTGTTGATTTCCTAGGCCAGGCTGGCTTTAAGCTCTATATGTAGCTGAAGATGACCTTGAATTTCTTATTCTGGTCCTCCAGCCTCTGAGTCCATAGTGCTGGAATTACAGTATAGATGTGTACTGCCATACCCAGCTTTATATTGTGCTGGGAGTTGAATTGAACCCAGAGTCTCATGCATGATAGGCAAACACTCTGCCAATAGAGCTCTATCTCCAGCCATCTTTTTTTTTTTGAGACTAGACAGGCTGGCCTGAAACTCAAAGTTCTTTGTCCTCTGCCTCCCAAGTGCTGGGATTAGAGACATTTACAATCACACTGGCCACTTTTTCTTAACTTTATAAAAATTAAAAAAAATTTATTATTTTTATTTTATGTGTATGAGTGTATTGTCTGAATGTATGTGAGTGCACCTGTGTCGTGCAGTGCCCATGGATGTCAGAAGAGGGCGTTGGATTCCCCTGGAACTGGAGTTATGGACAGTTGTCAGCAGCCATGTGGGTGCTGGGGACCGAACCCAGGTACTCTGCAAGAGCAGTCAGTGCTTTTAACTGCTGAGCCATTTTTTCAGCCTCCATTTTCTTAACTTTTAGAAGAGTCAAAATAAGAAAGTAAACATAGATTTCTGATTTCTTTTTCTTTTTTTTAAAAAAAATATTTTATTATTTTTATTATTTTATGTGTATGAGTGTATTGCCTACATGTATGTGAGAGCACCCATGTTGTGCAATGCCAGAGGTCAGAAGAGGGCTTCGGATTCCTCTGGAACTGGAGTTAAAGACGGTTCGTAGCTGCTATGTGGGTGCTGGGAATTGAACCCGGGTCCTCTGCAAGAGCAGTCAGTACTCTTAAGCGCTGAGCCATCTGTCCAGCCCCCTGATTTCTTTTTTTGAGGTATGATCTCTCTGTCTCTCTCCTTGTCTCTGTCCTTCTCCCCCTCTTCCCTTCCCTCTGCTTTTTTTTTTGCAGCACTGCAAATTGAATTTGCTTGGCAAGTGCTCTATCTGTAAGCTACATCCTCAGCCTTTCTCCCCCCCCCCTTTTTTTTTTTTTATTTAAGATAGGGCCTCATTGTATGGCCCCAGCTGGAACTCACTGGGTAGACCAGGCTGGCCTTGACCTCATAGAAATCTGCCTGCCTCAGCCTCCCAGACTGCTGGGATTAAAGGTGTGTGCTACCTTGCCTGTCTTTTTTACTTTATATTTTATTTGAGACAGAGTCTTGCTAATTTGGTCAAGTTATCCTTTAACTCATTTTATGTATAGCCCATTTTATGTATAGCAGGCCTTGAACTTGCTATCCTCCAGCTTCAGCCTCATTAGTAGTTAGGATTACAGGCCTGTGCCACCAGGCCAGGTTCCAGATAAGGTCTCAGTATGTAGCTTAGCTTGGACCTTGGCTTTGAGATTCTTCTGTCTCAGTCTCCTGAGCACTCAGACTGCATGTGTGTGTTCCCATGTTCAGCCTTTTCTGATCCTAAATTTAATCTTTCTAACTTTCTTTTTTCTCTGTTAGTTATTACTTTTTTTATATTTATAGTATGATTCAGAAAATATCTACTGTTTGAAAAAACATGGGACTGGAGAGATGGCTCAGGATAAAGGCACTTACTGTTCTTGCAGAACACTTGAATTTTCTTCCCGGTACCCACATGGTACCTTACAACCTCCTATAACTCCAGTTTCAGGGGATCCAGTGCCTTCTTTGGACCTATCACAGGCTACAGCCATGTGGTACATATAAATTCATGTAGGCTCACACATGTACACATACGTTTAAAAAAACAGAAAAATTACTGTTCTTTGCTATCCAATTATGAATTTGTCTTATCAATCTTGTTAGGAATAATAAATACATTTTTTTTTTTTTTTTGGTCTTTTTGAGACAGGGTCTCCCTGCAGCTCCAGCTGTCCTAGAACTCACTATGTAGACCAGACTGGCCTTGAACTCACAGAGATCCACCTGCCTCTGCCTCCCAAGTGCTGGGATTAAAGGTGTGCGCCACCACGCCCGGCTAATAAATACATTTTAATGTTGTCTTTCAGAAAGCTGAAGTTGACGGTAGTTTAAGTGATAGCCATGTATCCCCTCCAGCCAAACGCACTTTGAAACAGCCAGATTCTGTTTGCAAAGACAAATCAAAATCGCGAAGTACTGGTCAGCGAGAGGAATGGAACAACATATCAACTGGTCAGGCCAGGTGAGAAGGGAGGAAAACTCATTGGTTGTTTTTTCATAAATTCATGTTTCATTTGCTATGATTCAGGGCTGATATTAATGTTAATTTTCCTTTAAAACAAAAGTGTCTTATAAATACTCCTGTATGTTTATAATTTGTATTAGACTTATTTTATAATTTTCTATTTTTCCAAATATGCTATAAAGTGTTTTCTGAAGATATTTATAGTATGTAACAGAAGGTATTTATTACTAAAAGAATAAGATGGGTCTTGAATCTCTTGCATTTTTCTAAATCTGATTTTTTTTAACCGTACTTTTTTTTTTTTTTACATTTATTTATTTTGTATGTGCATACATATGTGTATGTGACCAGGGTGTGCATGTGGAGGTCAGAAGACAACTTTCAGAAATCAGTTCTTTCTTTCCACCATGCTGGTCCTGGGGATCAAACTCAAAGTGTCAGGCTTGGGGCAAGTGCCTTTACTCATTGAGCCATCTCACTGGCCACCTTATTATTATTTTTATATTGAGTCTCACGTAGCCCAAGCTGGTCTAGAATTCATGTAGCAAGACTGGCCTTGAACTTTTAAGAAATTTTTAATTTATTTGTATTTTATGTGTATGAGTATTTTACCTGCTTGTATGTAATTGTACCTGTGCAGGCAATGCCTGAAGAGTCCAGAAGAGAACATCAGATCCCTTGTAACTGTAGTTACAGATGATTGTTAGCCACTATGTGGGTGCTGAGAACTGAACCCATGTCCTCTATAAGAGCAGTCACTCTTACCACTGAACCATCTCTCTAGCCCCCTAACCTTGAACACTTGGTCTTCCTGCTCCTACCTCTCAAGTGTTGGGATTATAGGAGTATAGCACCATGCTGTATAGTAAGTATCATGGCTCTCTCCTTTTTATAAAGAATCATGCCAATGATCTGTTACTCTCAGGTGTTTGGATTGCTTGATAATTTTGCTCTCTGTCTTTGTCTCTTTCTTTTCTGTCTGTTCCCCCCCCCCTTTTTTTTGATAGGGCCTCATGTAGCCTAGGCTGGCCTGAAACTCACAAGGATGACCTTGATTTTCTGATTTTCCTGCCTCTAGTCCCCCCCTCCTCTGACCCCCATTTGATGCAGTGCTGGGGATTGAACCTAGGGCTTCATGCATGCTAGACAAGCACTCTGCCAACTGAATACATTGCTCTTCCTTTTTCTTAAATAGGTCTCTCATTAGCAACAAAATAAGAATGAAGTAAGCATTGTCTTTTTTAGAGCAGAACAAAACCTTATTGTACTTTCCCCTCCCAGTGAGGTTCTCACTGTTCAGAAAAGCTTTACCATTATTTTTGGTGGAATGATTTAGGATTTGTCTCTTAAATTGATAATTTTCTTTTTCTTTCTTTTCTTTTCTTTTCTTTTCTTTTCTTTTCTTTTCTTTTCTTTTCTTTTCTTGTTTTGTTTTGGACTTTTTGCGATAGGGTCTCCTTGTAGCCCTAGCTGGCCTGGAACTTCCTATGTAGACCAGGCTGGCCTTGAACTCAGAGATCTGCCTGCCTCTGCCTCTAAATTGATAATTTTCAATAAACTGAGTTAATGTTTTATTAGGTCTAATGCCAAGGTATATTTATGAAGTGATAAACTTGATTTTTCTATGGCTTTAAAATGATTTTCAGAGTGATTCTGGAGAATGCCAGAAATTCATTGTGCAATGGCAACATTGTTGGAATACGTGTATTGCATCATTTGCTTTATAGTTACATTCGTATGCCTGAGTATTACACATATGGTGTACAAAAGTGGTAAACATAAAATATTCTCCGTGAGAGAGTATATTTAGAGAAAATTGTTGTTTGTTTTCTAGGGAGAAGGGGTAACAGGAGGTCTTTGTGTTTGTTTTTTTGACAGCCTAAAGATGTCATCATAGTTGGCTATGACCTTTTACTGGGCCAAGGGCATTGTGATATGTATTTGTAATTTAATGTGAAGTGCTGAAGTAATTAAAAGAACTAGAGTACTTTTAGAAATTTAAAATTTATCTTAAAGCCAGTTATGGTGGCACATACCTTTAATCTTCGGGCTCTCGAGGTAGAAGCAGATGGATCTCTGTGAGTTTGAGGCTAGCCTGGGCTACATAGTCAGTTCCAGGCCAGACAGGTCTCTTACAGTGAGACCCTGTCTCAAAACAAACAAAAAAGAAATTATCTGCAGTATATAGAACAATAAACAGTGATATATGTGTTCACTAATTTTTGAAAGTAATTGTATTTCCATGTTATCTTACTTTGCACAGACATCTTTTATTATACAATTTATTTTTGGTGGAATTTTTTTTGTGTGTGTGTGTGATAGGGTCACCCTGTAGCCCCAGCTGGCCTAGAACTCACTATACATACCAGTCTGGCCTTAATCTCATAGAGATCCACCTACCTGTGCTTTGAGAGTGCTAGGATTAAGGCCTGTACCACCATGCCTGTCAGGAATTTAGTTTTTGAAACTTTCTGATTAGACTAAGCAGTACTGTGACTTTTTTCTTAAGTCCTCATGAAGATTTTTTTTTTAACTTTAAAAATAATTTTATTATTTTTTTTATGTGTATGTGTGTATTGCCTGCATGTAGGTAAGTGCCCACCTGTGTCGTCATGCAATACCCATGGAGATCAGAAGAGGCTGTCGGATCCCCTCAGACTGGAGTTACAGACAGTTATTAGCTGCCATGTGGGTGCTGGGATTCGAACCCGGGTCTTCTGCAAGAACAACCACTGTTCTTAACTGCTGAGCCACCTCATAAGATTTTTTAAACTGTCTTTCTAGTGACTTACATATCTCTTACTCTACTGAAATGGGAAAACTATAAGATGACTTGAGAAATCAGTTTTCATTTGTCATGGTAAACTATAATAAAATATTCTGAAGAAATTATTAAATAATATTGATGTCCAAGTAGTTTTTCCCTCTCTTATAGTTTGTTAGAATAAATTTGTCATAGTTTAGAATTTTATTTTGTCAATGAAACTGAAATTTATTGTCTGTTGCTGTGACCACTTATAATCTTAGTTAAATTTATGCTACATGTTAAACTTAACCTTTTTTAGGGTTTTAATTTAAAAAGTTGACAATGGAATTAATTCAATTTATAATTTGTTATTAAAGCTTCTCTTGAAATAATGAAATGTCTCAGTATATTTTATTACCATAAAAAAGTTATCTTGTAAAAATAAGCATTTTAAAGATTAATATTTCCAGCATTACTCTTCTTGCTTTTCTAAACAAATACTGATATGTTTGCATATTAAATATAATTGTATTCTAGGTTAACTTCTCAGCCTGGTGCTACATTACCAAATGGACATAGTAGCTTATGTGAGTACTCTGTTAATGAAGCTGATTACTATTGAAATTCTCACAGTGATGTTTGATTAAGCATTAAAGTGGGGAGAAATGCAGTGATTTATTTTTACTTCATTAACTTAAAATTTTTTTTAAATTTATTTTTATTTTATATGTATGAGTGTTATGCCTGCATGTAAGTAAGTACATCCGTGTTGTGCAATGCCTGCGGAGGACGGAAGAGGCTGTTGGATCCAGTTGTTAGCTGCCATGTAGGTGCTGGGATTCGAACCCGCGTCTTCTGCAAGAACAGTCAGTGTTCTTAACCACTGAGCCATCTCTGCAGCCCCATTTTCATTAGTTTTTTTTTTTTTTTTTTTTGTAGAATTGGAGAGTGAATTTAGGGCCTCCTTTATAGCATGAAAGTTCCCTATCACTGGACCACACATCCCAATTCCCTAGAGTGATTTAATAGTATGCTTAGCATATAGTTGGAAATAGCTGGTTTTCAGTAATAGCAAAAATGTTAAAAATATTAAATTGTTAATGTTGAGGAATTTTAGACGGCTTAATATTAAAGCCATTTAAGATGTTATACTCAGTTTTTGTAGTCTTTTTTTGGTCTTTTTGAGACAGGGTCTCCCCGTAGCTCCAGCTGTCCTGGAACTCACTATGTAGACCAGGCTGGCCTTGAACTCACAGAGATCCTCCTGCCTTTGCCTCCCAAGTGCTTTTTGGTCTTTTTGAAACAGGGTCTCCCTATAGTCCCAGCTGGCCTGGAACTGGCTATGTAGACCAGGCTGTCCTTGAACTCACAGAGATTGACTGCCTCTGCCTCCTGAGTGCTGGGATTAAAGACATGCACCACCATGCCTGGCTACAGTTTTGTAATCTTTTAAAAAATATTTTATTCATTATTTTTTATTTTATTTTATGTGTATAAGTGTACTGCATCATGCATGTAAGTGTACCTGTGTTGTGCAGTGCCTGCAGAGGTCAGAAGAGGGTGTTGGAGCCCCTGAAACTGGAGCTGTAGACAGTTGTTAGCCGCCATGTGGGTGCTGGGAATCGAACCTGGGTCCTTTGCAAAAACAACCAGTACTCTTAACTGCTGAGCCATCTCTCTAGACCCCAGTTTTTGTAGTCTTTTAAAAATAATTTAAAACATTTTTCTTCCCTGTACACTGTAGTTTGAAATGAAAATATTTGTCTTTTAGCCCTTCGAAGCCATCCTCTTCGAGGAGAAAAGAAAGGCGATGGAGAACTTTCATGTATAAACGGTGACATGGAAGTCAGAAAAAGTTGTCGGTCCAGGAAAAACAGATTTGAAAGTGTGAATCAGAGTTTATTATTTGATCAACTAGTAAATAGGTATGTTTATACACTAAGCAGTTTCATGTAATTGTTTGATTTTTAAGGGTTTTTTTTTTGTGTGTTTGCATATGTGTTGTGGTACACGTGTGCATGTGTGTGAATATGTGTATGTGGGGTAAGCATGCTCATGAATGTGCATGTAAAAATCACAGTTTAATGTTGTGTATCTTCCTCAGTTGAATTCGACCTTATTTAAAAAATAAATTATTATTTTTATTTTGTGTGTATGGGTGTTTTGCCTACATGGAAGTGTACCATGTGCATATAGTATTCAAGGAAGCCAGAAGAGAGCATCAGATTCCCTGGAACTGGAGTTTTGGACAGTTGTTAGCCACCACGTAAATGCTTAGAACAGAACCCAGGCCCTCTGGAAGAGTAGCCAGTACTCTTAACTGCTGAGCCATCTCTCTAGCCCTTCCACCTTGTTTTTTGATAAGGGGTCTCTCACTGAATGAAGGTGAAACTCACCAATTGGCTAGATTGGCTGACTGTTGAGCTTCAGGGGGTCTGCCTGTCTCCACTTTCTAGCTCTGGGGTTACAGGCACATGTTGCCATGTCCAGCCTTTTACATGAGTGCTGGGGATCCGAACTCAGGTCCGCATGTTGCATAGCAAGTACTTTACTCACTGAGCTGTGTAGTCTCTGGTTGTCCTTGAAATTGCATTGCTTCTACCTCATCTTCCTGAGTGCTGGAATCATAGGCATGTACCACAATCTCTAGTTAAATCAATTATGTTAGTATATTTTTGCAGTGTTGTAGGTTTAATTTATAATAGTAAAATATTACCTCTTAAACTTTGGCTGATATAAAAGTTAATTTTATTTATCTTCACTATTATAGTTCTTTTATTTATTTTATGTGTGCAAGTGTTTTGCCTGAATGTAAGTGCACCCATGTCGTGCAGTGCCTGTGGAGATCGGTAGAGGGTGTTGGATTCTCCTGGAACTGGAGTTACAGACAATTGTTAGCTGCCATGTGGGAATTGAACCTGGGTTCTCTGCAAGAGCAGCCAATGCTCTTAACCACTGAGCCATCTCTCCAACCACAATTTTAA
>NW_008330570.1:1774443-1820705 GCF_000622305.1 Nannospalax galili
CTGGCCTCTGCCTCCCGAGTGCTGGGATTAAAGGCGTGCGCCACCATGCCTGGCCAAGTTTTTTTTTAATTTTTTATTTTATGTGTATGAGTGTATTCCCTGCATGTATGTGAGTGCACCCGTGTTGTGCAATGCTGTGGAGGTCAGAAGAGGGCTTCAGAATCCCCTGGAACTGGAGTAAAGGATGGTTCATAGCTGCCATGTGGGTGCTGGGAATTGAGCCCGGGTCCTCTGCAAGAGCAGTCAGTGCTCTTCACTGCTGAGCCATCTCTCTAGCCCCCAAAGTTTTAACAACTATGTTAAGGCTGAAGATATTCTGGTTCCATCTCTTAAAAAGTTTTTTAAAAGATTTATTGTATTTTGATTTGTGTGTGCATGCGCGCGCGTGTGTGTGTGTGTGTGTGTGTGTGTGCGCGTGTGTGTGTGTGTGTGTGTGTGTGTGTGTGTGTGTACGCGCAGGTGTCCATGGAGATCAGAAGTGGGCTTTGGTTCACTTGGAACTAGGGTTACAGAAGTTTGTGTGCTGCCTAATGTGGGTGCTGGGGTTATTCAGAGTTACTCAGTTGGGATAGTATATACTGTTATACATTCAGTGATAGTTTAATAAAACTTTGAAGAACCCTAATGTGTATGATATAATTGACATATGCTCCCAATATTGTCTAAAGTCTGGATTTATTTATATGGTTGTAGTACTGCTGAAGCTGTATTACAAGAAATGGACAACATTAACATCCGGCGAAATCGTCGATCAGGAGAAGTAGAACGGCTTCGAATGTGGACAGATACAGAATTTGTGAGTGCATTAGCTGTAGCAGTCTTTGTAAGGCTAGAAGAGGGGGTCGTATCTCTTGGAGCTGTAATTGTAATTAGTGGTTTTTGAGTTGCCAGACATGGGTGCTGGGAACTGGACTTAGGTCCGCTGGAAGAGCAGTAAGCTTCACCCCTGACCCACATTTCCAGCCTTGAAAATATTCTTTATACTTGCAAAGAATGAAGTTGGGAAGTAGAATGAGTTAGAGATTTTCTTCCTTTCTCTTCCTCCTCTTCTTCTCTTCTTCTTCTTCTTCTTTTTTTTTTTTTTTGTTTTGTTCTTCTTGAGACAGGGTCTCCCTGTAGCCCTAGCTGGCCTGGATTCTGCTCTGTAGACCAGGCTGGCCTGGAACTCACAGAGATCCACCTGCCTCTGCCTCCCAAGTGCTGGGAACAACTAATGGTGTGTGCCACCATGCCCAGTACCTCTTCTACTTCTTTTCTGAACTTTCTCTTTTCTTCCTTTTCTGACTGGGAGGCTGCTTAGTAGTCAAAGATGACCTTGAATTTCTGGTTTCCTGCTTCCAGGTTTGTTACCATGCTTGGCTTATGTAGTGCTGGGGTTGGAACCCCAGGGCATGCTGGGCAAGCACTCCAACAACTGAGCTACATTCTCAGTCCAGCATCAGATTTTAAAAAAATATATATTATTTTTATTTTATGTGTATGAGTGTATTGCCTGCATGTGTGTGAGTGTACCCATGTCCTGCATGGTACCCTTGGAGTCAGAAGAAGGCATTGAATTTCCCTGGAACTGGAGTTACAGACAGTTGTTAGTCGCCATGTGGGTGCTGGGAATCAAGCCCGGGTCCTCTGCAAGAGCAGTGAGTGCTCTTAACTTCTGAGTATCTCTCCAGCCCCCAGCATCAGATTTTTTAAATTAATAATTCTTTCTTCCTTTTCATTTCCTACTTAGTTTGGGATTTTATTGCTTGTTTTGCTGACTGCTGCTGCTGCTTCCTTGTTAACCCCGTCCTCCCAATTTCTTTTTCTTTTCTTCCTCCTCCTCCTCCTCCTCCTCCTCTCCCCCCCCCCCAGTTCTTCCTCTTTTTTAGACCTGGTCTCCCTGTAGCCCCAGCTGTCCTGGAACTCACTATGTAGACCAGGCTGGCCTTGAACTCACAAAGATCCACCTGCCTCTGCCTCCCAAGTGCTGGGACTAAAGGCGTGCACCACCATGCCCAGCTATATTTGCTGATATTTGAAAGCTCTAGTTTTCATGAATCTGTGTCTTGCAAGTAGATCATAAATTATATTGAACAGGCATGGTTAATTTATGAACATTATAGCAGAGAATGAAAACAATATTTGACTGGTTTCTCTCTTTAAAAGGAAAACATGGATATGTATTCAAGAGTAAAAAGGCGAAGAAAATCACTGAGAAGAAATAGTTATGGGATACAAAATCATCATGAAGTTTCTACTGAGGGTGAAGAAGAAGGTTTGTAAAGCACCTGAGGATGTAAATACTAGGAAAGTCGGGTGGAGAGAAAAGTGTTTATAATCAGTACATAATGGAAAGTAGGTTTTTTTTTTTCTTCTCTCTCTCTCTTTTTCTCTCTTTTAGGTCTATATTATGTCATTTGAAGTATTTTTTTTTTTTTTTTCTTTTTTGGTCTTTTTGAGACAGGGTCTCCCTGTAGCCCCAGCTGACCTGGAACTCACTATGTAGACCAGGCTGGCCTCAAACTCACAGACATCCACCTGCCTCTGCCTCCAAAGTGCTGGGATAAAAGGCATGTGCTACTACATCCTGCAACTTGAAGTAATTTAAATGTCAGCTGGCATTTGGAATTTTTTTTCCCTTCATTTGAAAAAAAAATTTTTTTTACTGTACATTGCCCATTGTTATGTAATATATTTCGTTAGTAGCTATTGGTAGTCGTTAGTAGCTATTGGTAGTCTTGCTTAGTATGGAGTAGCTTTGGCTCATTTTCCTGGTATGTTAGGCCTCTTTGTTTACTTAAATTACCTTCTAACTAAAGGATTTTTGCTGTCTGTAACATATAACTCTCTGATTATTTGGATTTCAAATTTTGTTGTGAACTGAGATATAAGTGTAAAGTTAAGAGAAAATAGGACTGTTAACAATATTGGAAGGAGTTATAGTGTTTTTGCTTGAGGCCTGTCTGGACTCTGAGCTAAAGAGTGCAGGACTGAATTTGTAGGACTGGAACTCAGAACATGTAGAAAAAAACACTGGCTCTGTCCATATATGGACCGATGACCAGTACACCCACAGGGTTTAATTCTCTAAACATTAATCTTTGTAGAAATAGATTTAAGGAGATGCAGTATTCTGAAAATAAAGATTAGCCGTATTTTCCAAGGTAATCTTATTGATTCTCACTATTTGTGTGGATTAGAAGAAGAGTGAGTATATTTATTTCTCAAATTTTCTAGTTAATACATTAGTAAGTTTTGAACTTCTAATTACTTTCTTGAACAAATGTTATTACAGCTAGAACCTCTATATTGTTTCCTTTGGAGACAATCAGTATAGGCTACACAGATTTATAATGTGATTTTTGCCTTTACGTACCTTAACTAAAGATACTTTTAGAGGTTCTAAAGTAAATACACCATTCGTGTATTTTTTGCTCATAATATATAATGTGCTGCTATATAAACTTTTTTTTTGTTTTAGAAAGTAAATTTTTGAGCTGGGTGTGGTGGTGCACGCCTGTAATCCCAGCACTTGGGAGGCAGAGGCAGGTGGATCTCTGTGAGTTCTAGGCCAACCTGGTCTACATGGTGAATTCCATGCCAGCCCCCCTGTCTCATAAAGACCAAAAAAAAAAAGTAAATTTTTGAAGGATTAAGAAACTTATTTCGGCACAAATATTTATAGTATTATTTAGATAAGTATATTGTGTTTACTGACTTTCTGTATAAGCTAACAAAAAATATCAAAACTTGAACATAAAATACATTTAGTCTCCGGCTTCACTCAGTTTCATTCATTAGTAGCTCTAGCAGTTTTTTTTATGCCCTAATGTGACTGTATACTGTATTGACGGTATCTGTGGTTAAAAAGTTAATCATGAGCTATATTGCATTTGGGGACCATATGCCTACACAGTTTCTTCATACTTTTAAACTTCAGTATACATAGATGTTATATCATAGCTATGGCCAAATCATTTTAGGATTTATGTGCATTATAATTTACTTAACTTTTTGGTTAGGTGATTATCATGAAATGATCCCTCATGTCAGTTACTAAGCTACCATCAATACCCTAAAAGTCTTTATGTGTCATGATCCCTTCGAGTTCCTACCTGTATTCTATTAAAATGTGACTAATTGATACTTAGCTATCATCAACAGTCCTAACAAACTATTATATTACCTTAAGTAAGCGTAGTTGGGTTTTTTTTTTGTTGTTGTTGTTGTTGTTTTAAATTTTAAGTGGTATTTGAGCAACCAGACTTGGTTTTCAATTGTACATTGATTGAAGGTTGGGGATGTGGTTCAGTTGCCTAGCAAGCACAAAACCCTGAGTTGGATCCCCACCAATGCATAATTGAGTCATGGTGGTACATGTCTATAATTCTAGCACTTAGGAGGTGGAAGCTGGAGGATCAGAAGTTCATGGTCATCTTTGAGGTCAGCCTGGGTTCATGAGACCGTGTCTCAAAAAAATTTTTTTTTTCGTAAAATTTTAAGTCATATTCTCCTTTTCCTCCCCTTCTTCCTGTCTTCTTCCTCATCCTTTTTTAGACAGGGTCTTATGTAGCCCTGGTTAGCCTCAAGCTGACTACGTAGTAGAGGATGACCTTGAACTTTCAATCCTCTTGCCTTTATCCCCTAGTGAGAGAGAGAGATTGATTATTGGTAGGAAAAACTTTTTCTTACATTTATCTATGTTTATTTTTTATTAGGTTTATTTTTAATTATATTATTTTATAGTAACACTATTAAATGTCACTTGTGCTAAAAGCATAATGAATGAGCCAGGTGTGGTGGCGCACACCTTTAATCCCAACACTTGGGAGGCAGAGGCAGGATCTTTGTGAGTTCTAGGACAGCCTGGTCTACATAGCGAGTTCCAGGCCAGCTAGGGCTACAGGAAGACCCTGTCTCAAAAAGACCAAAAAACAAAAAACAAAAAAAGGCAGGACCCAGGTATGGAATGGGACCAGTCTTTGTAGATTAAAAATAATGCTCTATCTTTTTCCTTATGGGAAACTAGAATCTCAAGAGGAGGATGGAGATATAGAAGTTGAAGAGGCAGAAGGAGAAGAAAATGATAGACCATATAATTTGAGACAAAGAAAAACAGTGGATCGATACCAAGCACCACCAATAGGTAGGTAATTCTAAATAACTTCCTTATATTCTGTAGTTAAGTAACTTTACTGCTGTTGTAAAAAAGGAACATTTTGCTGGGCTCAGTGGTATGCTTCTGTGGTCTTTGCTATTCAGGAGGCTGAAGCTAAAGGCTCTCTTAAATCCAGGTGTTCGTTCTGGGCAAGACCCCTGTTTAAAAAACAAACAAAGCTGAATTTAAAGAATGAAGTCTGGTTCTGGGTGGGGTGGTGGGCAAGGTAGCACATGCCTTTAATCCCAGCACTTGGGAGGCAGAGGCAGGCCGATCTTTGAGTTCAAGGCCAACTTGGTCTACATGGTAAGTTCCAGGTCAGCTGGGGCTACAGGGAGACCCTATCTCAGCACCCCCCCCAATGGAGTCTCTTATAAGTTCTGTATGTCTTTTTCAACATATACTTCTGCCTATACATGTGCAACTAAAAGATACCTGAAGTAGTGGGGGCAGCGTTGGGTTATGTATAGCTCATATTGCCACTTTCTAGTTTCTGTCTATATAGATTTGCCTATATTTGCTTTTTTGTGTTTTTTGTTTTGTTTTGGGAATCAAACCCAGGATTTTGTGCATGCTGGACAAGTGCTTTATCTACAGAAGGACTAGCTATATATGACTTTGCCATCCTTTACTTAGCATAATGTTTTCAAGGATCCTTTTTTAACTTAATTTTATGCTCTAAGATAGTGATTGGTTATCTGGTAGAGGTTTGTTTGTTGTCTCTTGAGAAGCTGTTCAAGTGTTCAGACACCCTTCTGTTCCAGTTGGAAGTCATTGTTTCAGATAGCTCTGTCACTAATGAGAGAAATGCGTTATGGCAGAAAAGTGGTGGGAATCATTGTTCTTCTGTTTTGTTTCTTTTTTCTTTTGGAGCATTTTGAAATAAAGTCCAAAGCACATATTTGTAGTCTTCGATTGGGTAAGTTCTATAATATGTATGTGCTTTAAAAACTATGACAATAGTCAGGCATGGTGGCACATGCCTTAAATCCCAGCATTAGGGATGGAGAGGCAGTTAGATCTCTTGTGAGAACTAGGCCAGCCTGATCTACTTAGTAAGTTCAAGGCCAGCTGTGGCTACAGGGAGACCCTGTCTCAAAACAAACAAATAAACTTATTACAGTTAAAGTAATGAACTCTGGTGTGTTGGCACATACTTTTAATATCAGCATTCCAGGGCTAGAGCAGAAGGAGGTCTGTGGGAGCTATATAAGAGACTGGGGCTATCTCAAATAGAGCAAGGAGAAACAACCAAGAAATGTGTTGGGTAGCTTTTGTGTTTCCTAGGAAATTGCCTGTCTTCCAAAGTGGTTGTGGTATTTACATTAAGAGTTTATCCTCCAAGCTTGTTGATGGACACCTTTAATCCCAGCCCTTGGGAGGCAGAGGCAAGTGGATCTCTGTGAGTTCGAAGCCAGCCTGGTCTACATAGCCAGTTCCAGGCCAGGTGGGGGTTACATAGTGAGACCCTGTCAACAGCAACAGCCAAAAAGAATTTATGCTTTAGAGGCTGGCAAGATGGCTTGTAGGGTAAAGGCAGTTGCTGCCCAAGCCTGACAACCTGAATTAGATAGTCAGAACTCACATAAAGTTGGGAGAACCAACTCCACAAAGCCGTCCTCTGACCACCACCCCCGAAACACACAAATTAATAAAAAAAATTTTATTCCATATACTTGCCCCAGTATTTGGTATGTGTAGTGTGGGGAGGGTAATACAGAGGATTAAATTTAGGGCTTTGTGTGTGCCCAGAGAGTGCTCTAGCACTGTTATTCTAAGCCCTTTTTTTTTTGTGACAAAGTCTCGTGACTTGCCAGGGTTGGCCTTGAACTCACTCTGTAGCCCAGACAGGCCTTGAACTTGTAGTCCTTCTGTCTTCCCAGTAGCTGGAATCACAGGCTAGACCCAGCTGTAGTAGATATTTATTGCTGTTTTAGTTTGTGTGTCCTTAATGATGTTGAACATATTTTCATGTGCTTAGTTGCCAGTGGCAAATCTGTGTGTGTGTGTGTGTGTGTGCACGTGTACATGTGTGAGCATATGTGCATGTGTGTGCATCTGTATCACAGGCCAGAAGTTGGCATCAGTGTCTTCCTCAATCACTGTCTCTCTCTTGTGTGTGTGTGTATGTATGTATGTATGTATATGTATATGTATGTTCGTGTATGCCACAACATGCATGTGGCGGTCATAGGACAACTTTTTGGAATCAGTTCTCTCCTTCCATGATGTGGGTTCCAGAAATTGAACTCAAGTCTTCAGCCTTCATGGTAAGCACCTTTACCTGCTGAGCTTTCTTTGCCAGCCCTCTTAGTTCCTGAGACAGAGTATCTTGCTGAATCTGGAGCTTACTAATTTTGCTAGGCTGGCTGAGCAGTGAGCTTTAGCCTCTACCTGTCTCTGCTTCCCCAGTGCTGGGTTTATTAGTACTTGCTGCTGTTCATGACTTGTTTTATAGGGGTACTGGGGATATAATTCATGCTTGTGGGGCTGGAGAGATGGCTACGTGGTTAAGAGCACTGACTGCTTTTGCAGAAGACCCAGGTTTGGAGCTCAGCACCCACCTGGCTGCTAACAACTATCTATAACTCCAGTTCCAGTGGATCTGATGCTCTCTTCAAATCCATGGGCATTTCACAACATGGGTGCACTTTTATCTATGCAGGCAATACACTCATACAAATAAATAAATGAATAAATGAATAAATAAATAAATAAGTAAATAAATTTAAATTCATGCTTGTGCAGCAGGCACTACATCAACTGAGCCGTCTCTCCAGCTGAGCCATCTCCTCAGCCCTGTGGGTGCTGGTATCTGAACTCTGGTCTTCATGATTGCACAGCAATTGCTCTTAACCACTGAGCCATCTCTGTAGCATTTATTTATTTATTTATTTATTTGTTTGTTTGTTTATTTATTTATTTATTTTTTGGGTGTGAGCCTGAGCCTTTAATAGCTGCACCATTTCTCCAGCCCTAACATCTTTTTTTAAAAAATATAAGATTAGATCACTTCTAAATAAGAACAATTTAATTTCTTCTGATTTGTATGTATTTCTGGCTAAAATTTCCCAGTATTGTGTTTAATAGAAGTTGCAGAAGTAGTTGGAATAGTTTTGATGATGTGTCTATTCATAGCTCATTTTTTCTGAGTTGTTTTCTTATTGCTGAGTTTTGAGATTTCTCTCTCATATATTATGGATATCTTGTCTATCTTTCTGCCTGCCTCCCTCCCTCCCTCCCTCCCTCTCTCCCTCCCTCCCTTCTCTTGTCCTTTCTCTCTTGTTTTTTTGACAAGGTCTCACTAGGTAGCCCCTACCTGGCCTGGAACTCACTCTGTAGACCAGACTGGCCTCAAACTCATAGATATCTACCTGTCTCTGCCTCCCAAGTGCTGGCGATTAAAGGGATATGCCACCACACCCAGCTGGGTATCATATCTTTAATGGATATATGATTTGCAATTATTTTATTCTAATCTGTGGCTTGTCTATTCTGTTAATAATATCCTTTGAAGAATAGAAGTTTGTAGCTGGGCTTGTTGGTTTAATTTTACAATTTTATTTTTCTTTGTTTTTAAATCGACAGATAAATTTTATGTATTGTGTACAACATGGTGATTTAAATTATGTTTTCGAGATGGGATCTCCCTGTAGACCCAGCTTGCCTGGAACTTACTGTGCTTCAAGGTGTCATGGGAGACTATTTACTTCAGATTATCTTTTGATAAAATTGCTTACTTCCTAGACCTGCTTTGGTTGTATTCCATGGGTTTTGGTTTTGTTATGTTATCTAAGGTTTTGTTTTTTTAAGACAGAATCTCACTGTATAGATCATCCAGGCCTTGAACTTGTGATCCTTTTGCTTCAACATCCCAAGTACTGAGATTATAGCTGTGTGCCTGGCTGTATCAAGAAGTTTAAAAAATTTAAGCT
Organism: Nannospalax galili; assembly: GCF_000622305.1. Taxonomy (NCBI): domain Eukaryota; kingdom Metazoa; phylum Chordata; class Mammalia; order Rodentia; family Spalacidae; genus Nannospalax; species Nannospalax galili. Next base: position 1,783,516 of record NW_008330570.1, read on the forward strand.
GGGCGAGGTGGTGCATGCCTTCAATTCCAGCACTTGGGAGGCTGAGACAGGATCTCTGTGAGTTCAAGGCCGGCCAGGTATGCATAGTAAGTTCTAGGCTAGCTGGGCTGCAAGGAGACCCTGTCTCAAAAAGACCCCCCCCCCCAAAAAGGAGAAAAATTTAAGTTTTTCTTTCTTTCTCTCTGTTAGGGCGCTGTTCTGCAGATTGACCCCCATGGCTTCACATGTGCTAGGCCAGTGCTCTGCAATTTAGCCACATCTTGAGCCCTAAATTTCCATTTTGATATCTGTAGTGACTCATGGTTAATCCAGATCATATCTATTTTCTATGTATTTGAGAATTTTTAAAGTTGCTCTTGTTATTGATTCTTAGTTTTAGATCACTGTAGTCTGAAAGGTTACTTGATGTGATCGCGGTCTTTAAAAAAATTTTTTTTTAATTTATTTTCATCTTATGTGTATATGAGTGTTATGCCTCCATGTACATAGGTGCACCCATGTTGTGCAATGCCTGCAGAGGTCAGAAGAAGGCATCAAAATCCCCTGGAACTGGAGTTGTTAGCTTCCATGTGGGTGCTGGGAATCGAACCTGGGTCCTCTGTAAGAGCAGTCAGTGCTCTTAACTGTTGAGCCATCTCTCCAGCCCCTATCTCAGTCTTCTTAAGTTTGTTAATATTTGTTTTGTGGCTGAACATATGATCTGTCATGGGTAATATTTCATACATAGCTGAGAAGGATGATGTCAGATACAGTGTTCATTGTGTAGGTCCATTTGGTTTAGAATGCAGTTTAAATCTGATGTTTCTCTTTTGCTTTTCTGTCAGGATAATGTGTTCATGCCAAAAATGGTGTGTTGAAGTCTTCTATTATCATACTGTGGTCTGTCTCTCTCTTCAGGTCTATTTATATGTGTTTCATATATTTAGGTGCTCAAATGTTTGGTACATATGTATTTGCAGTTGTCATATCTTTCTGAATTGATCCCTTTATCATTATATGATGAGCTTCTTTGACACTTTAGGTAGTTTTGACACTTTAAGTTTTTCACTTAAAGTCTGTTTTATCTACTATAAGTTTAACAACTACTTTTGTTGGTTTCTATTTACATGGATTATCTTTTTCTTCATTCACGATCAGTCTGTGTATGATCTACATAGCAAGTTGCAGGCTGGCTGGGGCTGTAGGGAAACTCTGTCTCAAGCAAAACAAAACAAAATACCCCAAAATTACACACGAGGAAAGCATATGGTCCTTATCTTTTGTGTGATTGCTTTAATTAAAAATTAGTTTGTTTTTCATTTTGCATATGTGTGTGTCTGTACATGAGTGGGTGCAGTTTTCTAGGAGGCCAGAACCTCTTGGATCCCCCAGAACTGGAGTTAGACGCAGTTGTGAGTCACCACGTGAGTGCTAGGAACTGAACTCTGGTCCTCTGAAAGAGCAGCAAACATTTCCTAACCACTGAGCCAGCTCTTGTGTCTGATTTGTTACACTCAGCATTTTTTTTTTCCTACAAGTATCCATGTTGTTGCCAATGACAGAATTCATCACTAAAATACATTTTTCTCTTGGGCATGATGGTATACACCTTTAATCCCAGCACTCGGGAAAGCACAAGTAGGTAAATCTCTGTGAGATTAAGGCCAGCCAGGACCACAGGGAGTGGTTGTCTCAAAAAGACGAAAAAAAAATTCTTTTTCCTTCTTATTTATTTGTTATTTATTTATTTTATTTATTTTTGTGTATGTGCATGCACATGGGTGTACTTGCACATGTGTGTGAAGGCCAGAGGTTGATATTAGATGCCTTCCCTAATCACTCTCCACCTTAGTTTTTGAGATAGGGTCTCTGAAATAGAGCTTGCCATTTTGGCAGAACTGACTGACCAGCAAGCCCCAGGTTTCCCCTTGTCTTTGCTTCCCTGGTGCTGGTCCTTATGTCTACGTAGGAAACTACCAACTGAGCTGGCTCCCTAGCCCTTCTCACGTTATTTGATTTTTGAAGAATATGCTATAATTCTGTCGTATAGTTTACCTAGGTATGTTTGATGGTTTAGCTTTCAGAGATACTAGTAATATTGTCAGGATTCAGATGTCAATAGATAAATCTTATCTTTTCATTGTCAAGCTTTCCATCAACATTTTGTTAATTTTTTTCCCTGTTGGAATGTATTCATCATACATGGCACTAAGTTCCACAAGGACATGTTCATAAGCATATTTCCCCGAGTATTCCTTATCTTCCCACTTTCTCTCCTCTTAGTCCCCTTTGTTTCTCTAGACAGTTTTGCTTTAACTTGCATGCCATCTGATAACATATATGCTTTTATATATCTATGTACAATCTAGGAACATGTAAGTATAATTTTAAACAGCTCAGATTTAATAAATAAAACAATTAAAATAAGTTTATAGTAAAAGTAGTAATACCCGATGACTTTATATCCATACACAGATGGCAAGGATCCGAGTACAACTGACCATGACTAGCAATAATCAGATACATACAGATTAGAGACCCATGCGCCAACATCCAAGTGTTATTAGCAAAAATGAGTCTTTCTGTAAGAAACAGTATATTTTAAAATGAAATGGAGATCTTTTTTAAAGGTTAAAAACTCATTCAATTTTATATCTTACGGGGTTTATATTGAGTTCAATATTGTATAACTGTATTAGTTCAGCTGTGAACCTAAAAGTTTTATAAGCACTTTGGAAAGAGATGTATCTTTGCTCTGGAGATTGTTATTGAGTATGTTAAAGCTGTAATGAAGTGCTTCTTCTAAAACAAGAAGTAGTGAAGTATACCGTTATGTGTGGGACATAGCTAATGTAGTATGTCTCAATAATTTGGTAGTTTTAAACACTTATTTTGTGTTTGTGAATATAGCTCAGAGGTACTTTCCTAATGTGCTTAAGGCATGGTTTTGTTCCCCAGCACCATACATACACAAAAATACATCCTTCAGTTTTAATAAAATTTTCATATATTTGACTTAGGTTAGTAAAAGAACACTGGGGATAAAAGCAAAGAAACTTAAAGACTAACTGGCATAAAAACAGTGATGTTGATCAGTGGAATAACAGAAAGCTCAGAAAAAAACAAACATGTAAGGTCAGCCTTTTGGTCACTTGGCACAGGAGCAGGCTCAGGTTTTCAGGTTGCAGGGATCTCTCTCTCTTAGTTTTAGACTATTCATTATAAGTTTTTGCTTTATGGGAACATAAGGTTTACAGAAAACACTTTATTATTATAGTAGGTTAGTATAAACAAATGACAACTTTGTCTCCGAAAGCCTAAAATGAAAAAAAAAAGTACTTCTATACTTTAACTTCAATCCCTCCAACATTTTGAATTTCTGATTTCATAGTTATCTTTTCATATTGCATATCACTTAATGATTATCATTATTATTAATTTTAGCTTTGTCTTTTAATCTTTATATTAAGCATACTTTATACACCACCATTATAGTACTAGGATATTGTACTTTTAGTAGTGAGTCTTATTTTTTGTTTTTATTTTTTGCAGTGCTGGGGATTGCAGTCAGAGCCTTACCTATGCCATATGCCAGACATATGCTTTGCCCCTGAGCTACCTCCTTAGCTCTACTAATGAGGTTTATATTTTCACATTTTTTTGTGTGTGTTAGTCATTAGTGACCTTTTCTTTCAGGTAGGGTAGAACTTCCTTTAACATTTTTTTCCCTTCTTTTTGTTGTTGTTTTGAGGTATAGTCTATGTAATCCAGGGTTGTCTCAAACGTTAAACTCATAATTCTACAGTATTGGGAACACTGGGATTATAGGCTTGCATTATAGCAACTTTAAACAACTATAGCCAGGTCTCTTTAAAAAAAAAAAATTAGCCTAGTGTGTGGTGCACATCTCTAATACCAGCATGGGGAGGCAGAGGCAGGCATATCTCAGGCCAGCCTGGTCTATGTAGTGAGTTCCAAGCCAGCTGTGACTACAGGGAGACCCTATCTCAAAAAACCAAAAGTCAAAGCCAGGCGTGGTGGTGCACGCCTTTAATCAAAGCACTCGGGAGGCAGAGGCAGAAGCAGGCCAATCTCTGTGAGTTTAAGGCCAGCCTGGTCTACATAGTGAGTTCCAGGACAGCTGGGGCTACAGGGAGACCCTTTCTCAAAAAGACAAACAACCCTGCCAAAAAAAGACCCCAAACCCACAAAAGACGTTTATTTTTATATTATGTATATAAATATTATCCCTACATGTAAGTGCATCTGTGTTGTGCAGTGCCCACGGACGTCATCAGAAGAGGGCGTCAGATCCCCTAGAACTGGAGTTACAGATTATTGTTAGCCACCATGTGGGTGCTGGGAACCAAGCCTTGGTCCTCTTGAAGGGTCTTCTTAACTCCATAGCCCTGGCTGGCTTCAGATTTATGGCAGTCCTACCTCAGCCTCTCAAGTGCTGGGATTTTAAGTATGAACCACCATGCTCAGTTTAACCTTTCTTGTAAGAACAGATCCAGTGGTGATTAACTCTTTTAGCTTGTGTTTTTCTGGGAAAATCTTAGTCTTTTCTTCTCAAAATTAGCTTTATTGGATACAGTATTCTTGGCTGGCAGCATTTTTCCTCCTGCACATTGAGTATATTGCTATTCTTCCACTTCCCTGATCTGTAAAAGTTCTGCTGAGAAGTCTGCTTTTAGAGGTAGTGGAACTCCATTATTCCTGCTTTTTCTTGGTTTCTTTTAGAGTCCCCCTTTTGTCTTTAATCTTTGATAGTTTGATTAGAATTAATCTTGGGAATAGTCTTAATTTGGATTGAATCTGATTCGAAATATTTGACTTTCCTATACCTGGGTCTGGATATTTATGCTTTTCTTCAGGTTTAGAAATTTTCTGCTATTAAAAAACTCTAAAACGTTCTATTCTTTTATCTTTCCCTGCTTCCTCAACACCAGTGGCTAATACATTTACCTTTTTTTTTTTTGGTTTTTTTTTGAGACGGGGTCTCCCTGTAGCCCCAGCTGTCCTGGAACTCACTATGTAGACCAGGCTGGCCTTGAACTCACAGAGATCCGCCTGCCTCTGCCTCCTAGTGCTGGAATTAAAGGTGTGTGCCACCACACCCGGCACATTTACTCTTTTTGAGCATTTATTTACGTGTGTGTGTGTGTGTGTGTGTGTGTGTGTGTGTGTGTGTTGCAGTTCTTGTGTGTGCAAGTGAGAGAGAGAGAGAGAGAGAGAGATCAGAGGACTTCTTGTGGGGGGTTGGTTCTGTCTTTCTACCATGTAGGCCCTGGGGATTGAACTCATGTCATCAGGCATGGCAGCAAGTACCTTTACTTTCTGATCCATCCTGTTGACCCACATTTATTTATTTTTTTAATTTACTGATTTATTTTAGTCTTTTTGAGATAGCCCAGTAGCCCCAGCTAACCTGGAACTCACTATATAGACCAAGTTGGCCTGAACTCACAAAGATCTGCCTGCTTCTGCCTCCCCAGTGCTGGGATTAAAGGCATGTGCCACTATGCCTGGCCATCCCCACATTTATTCTTTTGATGCTAGGCAATAAATCCTGTAAGCTTTCTTCGTTGATTGTCCTTATTTTTTCTCCTCAGTGTGTGTATTTCTTGTTACCTTTTCTTTTTGACTTGTTCTTTATAATTTTTAGGTCTAAGTTTTATTTATTTAAAGTTCATGTTAGAGCATGAGTGCATACATGCCCTTGCATGTACACCTGTGGTAGTCAGAAGACAACTTGGTGGAATTGGTTCTTTCCTTCTAGCATGTGGATCCTGGAGATTGAACTCAGGTCATCAGGCTTGTTTGGCAAATGCCTTTACCTGTTGAGCCATTTCACTGACCTTCAATTTCCTTCTTTATTTTTATTTATTATCATTATTTTCGTTGTTGTTTTTGGTCAGGGTCTTACTATGTATCCGTGACTGGCTTTGAATGCCCAGATCTGCCTACACCTGCCTCCTGAGTGCTGGTATTAAAATGTGAGCCACATGCCTGACCTCGATTCTGAGTTTTTTTTTTTTTTTTTTGGTCTTTTTGAAGTAGGGTCTCCCTGTAGCCCCAGCTGTCCTGGAACTCACTGTGTAGACCAGACTGGCCTTGAACTCACAGAGATCCTCCTGCCTCTGCCTCCCAAGTGCTGGGACTACAGGCATGTGCCACTACACCCGGCGATTCTGATTTTTTAAGAATGATTTCCCTATGTTAAAATTTTTATCTTGGGAGGTATAGATAGGGGAGGGGATCTAAATATCATCAAACATATTGTATGAAAATCACAAAAATTCAGTTAAAATATTAAGAAAAGCTTCTTATTTTGGTCCCTTTTTCTCCATTCTGCTAATTTGTTTCTCTGTATATTTTTGAAGTTCATTGAGCTTAAAATTATTTTGAATTCTTTGGCAGGCAGTTGGTACATTTGTGTCTTTAGGGTCAGTAACTGGACCTTATTTTGTCTATTTGTTAGTGTCATTTTCCTCCTTTTTTTCTTGATCTTGTGGTTCTGCATCAGTGTGTGCACATTGAAGCAGGTGCTTATTCCAATCTTTATAGTCTGTGTCTGGGAACATCTTTCAACTGTAAACTGTCTCTTATTTAGAGACTCAGGGCATGTTGTCTAGTGTGTTCTTTAAAAGCACCTGAGTGCTTTAACTGTTGCATAGTAGGCACTCTAAGTACCAGGCAACCAGCCCAATTAAGAGCTGTAATTCCATGGCCACTTAGGTTGGCATAGTAGAGGGATTTTCTCAAAGCCCATGGTTGCCAAGTTTCATGCCTGAAATCCATGGCTAGGCCTTCCTGTCACTGTGGGTTATTCAGTGCTAGGCTCCTATAGCTGACTGGTAGCATTGTAGGTTGAGGGTCCTTGAGTCCATCTTGTAGTGGCTACACTTTCCTGTCTGGTGCTGGTAACCTGGTACTATGATCTCTAACCTGGTTTCTTAGCTCGTTTGAAAGTTTTTGTGCAAAGAAAGCTGTTCACATTGATATTTTTGTGGAAGGTGATTACTCGTTGGTACTATTGTGCTGTTTTATTCTGCCTCCCAATTTTTAAAAAGTGAATAATTTATTGAGAATTTCATACATGCATATAAGGTGTTTTGATCAAATCCATGCCCACTCCCTCCCCTCCAACTCCTCCCATGTCTCCCCATCACTTTTTTCTGATAACTTCATGTACTCTTTCTTCTTTGATTTATTTATTTTTATGGGGCTTTTGGCTACTCTAACATTCCCCCCTCTGAAGAGGTAACCCAAAAATCTTTTAAGGATTAGATACAAGCTCCCAAATACTTTCAACATTTTTGGCCTTTGAAACAGAGTATGTTACTAAGACTCCTAAGGACATTTTGACTTTTAGCCAAGAAACTGGCTGCTTTTCTTTGGGGTCTTTTTACCCTAACTGCCTAGTCAATTCCTACTTCCTGTTCTTATCACACCATCCTCTGAAGAAGTTACCCAAATTGCCAATAGGGAATCAGGAGGCAGATCACTCTGGCTTCTTACATGCTGAACATGGATGCAGGGTGAGGCAATTGGAGTACCCCTTCAGTGAGTTTATCTAAAAGACTCCCAAATTACATAACTCTTATCTCTAAGGGGAAAAGAAAGTCCTTGAATCGTGAATAGGAGCACCACATGGAGGCAGGATCTTGGGGCTCTCAGGCAGTCCCTTGTGTTCTCAGTCCCTCTGCCAGAGGGAGGCCAGAACTCGTCACTCTCTGGCGGTCTGCTGAGATCAGAACCACTACACTGATAGCCCCAAAATTTTTTTTAATGATTTATGCTTTTGGTGTTGTAGCTAAGAAATTTTTGTTTAACCTAAAGTCACAAATATAGCCTAATAATATCTGTTTAGAATGTTTATTTGCACTTAAATAGTATGAACATTTATTTTAAATAGTACTAACATTTATTTAAGTTAGTATTTATCTTCCAGACAGAATATGAAATTGAAGACACATGACTAGGTTCTAATCAGAAAGTTAACAGAAATAATTTATTCTCCCTTAGTACATTAATTTATTAATTTGTTGTTAGTTATTTCTATCTTTTTTTTTTCTTTTAGTACCAGCTCATCAAAAAAAGAGAGAAAACACACTGTTTGATATTCACAGATCTCCAGCAAGAAGAAGCCACATCAGGTAAATTGTGTTTGTTTTTGAAAGAAGTAAATATTTGCATCTGCTAATGAGAAAATGAGACCCCTTGTTTTCATCTTTCCTCCCTCATTAGTAACCAACAGTTATATGCCACATGTGATTGTTCTTTTTTTGGTTCCCAGTTTTTTCCTTCCCCTTCCCCTTCCCCTTCCCCTTCCCCTTCCCCTTCCTCTTTCCCTTTCCTTTCCTTTTCCTTCCCTTTCCAGACTGGCCTGGAACTTTCTATGTTGACCAGGCTAGCCTACAGCTCACAGAGATCAGTCTACCTCTGCCTCCTGAGTATTGAGATGAAAGGTGTGGAACACCATGCCTGGCCTATTATTTCCATTTTTAAATAATTTTAACTTAAGTTTTCTAAACCAATACAGCCTCTGATCTCTTAGAATTAAATGGAAGTGCCCCATAATGTCCTCATTTGAAACAATGTTTTTGTTTTTTTTTCCTCCCTTGGGATGAGGTCTTATGTTGCTCAGGCTGCCCAGCTCCTGGCTCAAGTGATCCTTCTGCCTCAGCCCCCTAATAGCTGGGGTTACAGATAAATGTGTCATCGTGATTGGCTAGTGGGTCTTTGATACTCTCCCCCTTTTTGTCGTTAAAACAAAACTAGTAGATGTAGAGATTTAGAAATTTTATGTATTATTAATTTTTTGGAGACAGGTTCTTACTATATAACTCTGACCTCAAATTTGTGGTGATCATCTTGCTTCTCTTTTCATAGTGCCTGTTTATAGATTGGATTATTTATTCTTTTGATGTTTAATTTTTGAGTTCTTTACATATTCTGGATAGTAATGCTTTATCTGATAAATAGCTGGCTAAGATTTTCTCTCATTCCCTAGGCTATCTCTTCACTCTGTTAACAGTTTCTTTTTTGGTGCAGAGCCTTACTTATTTCAAACAAAGTCTTACTGTAGAGTGCAGGCTTCCCAAGAACTTCTTCTCTTTGTCTCCATAGTGCTAGGATTGCTAGGCATGCTCCATTATTCCTGGCCAGGATTTTCATTTGATGCTCTCATTTGTCAATTCTTATTCTTTCTTGAGCTATTGGAGTCTTAGAAAGTCATTGTTTATGCCTATGTTTTGAAGAATATAGTTTACTTTTTATTTTTTGGTCTTTTTGAGACAGCAAAAGTTAGAAAGCAATCTGCTACAATAATGGTTTAATATTTTCCCCTCTTTGAATAGGAGGAAGAAGCATGCTATTCATAGTAGTGACACAACCTCTTCTGATGAAGAACGCTTTGAAAGAAGGAAATCAAAAAGCATGGCAAGGGCAAGAAACAGGTTAGTAAAATTTTTAGTGTTATCTCCATGGTAGAAGAAGAGAAAACCCTTTTTTAAAAAAAATTTTATTATTTTTATTTTATGTGTATGAGTGTATTGCCTGCGTGTATGTGAGTGCACCTGTGTTGTGCAGTGCTGCAGAGGTTAGAAGAGGGCTTCATATTCCCCTGGAACTGGAGTTAAGGAAGGTTCGTAGCTGCCATGTGGGTGCTGGGCATCGAACCCAGGTCCTCTGCAAGAGCAGTCAGTGCTCTTAACCGCTGAGCCATCTCTCCAGTCCTCCCCTTTTTTTTAATTAAATTTTTTTTATTTGAGAATTTAATACCCGATTCTTTTTTAAAAATGTTAATTTTTTTTATCTACAGTAGCATTTTGTTAATGCTAATCTTTTCAGTATGTTTAGTTTAACATTTATTTGTGTGTGTATGTGTTTGTGTGCATGTGTGTGTGACCATGTGAAGGTCAGAGGACAACTTGCAGAGTGGGTTCTGAGGGTTGAACTCAGGCCATCAGGATTGTTGGCAATCCCCTTTACCTGCTGAGCCATCTTGGCAGCCCATATTTTAAATATTTATAATTCTTACAGTGGAAATCTAACCTTCAGATATGTTCCCTGAATTATTTAGTCTATAAGTATTCATGTCAAATACTGAGGGATAGGTAAAGGAAGGAGTAGGTCAGCCTGTTCATGAGACTGATTTTACATACTTATATAATGAATATAGCACTCAGAGTATGATATTATTTCAAATATACTTATCTCAGGAGTCTTGAATTTTATTTTCTTTAAGCAGGCCAGTCTGGCCTTGAACTCACTACCTGCTTCTTCTAGCCTTGAAGCTGGGATTGAAGATATGTGACACCCAGTATAGGAGTTTTGGATTTTTCTTGGAAAATTTTTTGTTGTTGTTGTTGCCTGCCTGTGGTAATCTTTGCCTAATTAGAATAATTGATTAGTACATGGCTTTCTAAAACTGTAGCAAATATCAAATTAATTATTTATTTTAGATTTTTTTTTTTTTTGGTCTTTTTGAGACAGGGTCTCTCTCCCTGTAGCCCCAGCTGTCCTGGAACTCACTGTAGACCAGGTTGGCCTTGAACTCAGAGGTCTGTGTGTCTCTGCCTCCTGAGTGCTGGAACTAAAGGCATGCGCTACCACGCCCGGACCTTATTTTTTACTTTTTCAGATAGGGTCTCTCTATGTAGCCCTGGCTGGCCTGGAACTCAAAATATAGCCCAAACTGGCTTTGAACTCATAGAGCTCTTCCTGCCTCTGCCTGCTGAGTGCTGGGATTGAAGGTGTGCACCACCATGCCTAGCTCTAACTGAGGCCTTATGTGAATGGCATTAATTTCTTCTAGAGGTGCATCCCTACTGATTGAAGAACCTCTGGCTGGGTACCTTTTAAAAGTCCTATTTTCAGCACCATACTGGGGACCAAGCTACCAACATTTTCTTAAATTTGAATAGATTGAGTGCTTTGGGAAAATAGATAAATGCTCTTGTTTGCTTTATCTTGTGAAATTTATTTTTATTTTATATGTATAAGTATTTTGCTTAAGTGTATATGTGTGTATCATGTGCATGCAGTGACCACAGAGACCAGAAGAGAGCATTGGATCCCCCTGGAACTGGAGTTATAGGAGGTTGTGAACCCCCATGTGGATACTGGGAACTGAATGGGTCCTTTGTATTAGCAGCAAGTGCTCTTAACCACTGAGCCATCTCTCTAGCCCTGTTAAGGTGTGTGTGTATGTGTGTGTGTGTGTGTGTGTGTGTGTGTATGCCACCATGCATGTGTGGAGGTCAGATTTTAGGAGTTGGTTCTCTCTTTCCACTGTGGGTCCTAGGGATTGAACTATGTTGTCAGAGTTGGCAAGTGCCTTTATTCACTGAACCATCTCACTATCCCCCAAAATGTGAAGTTTTAATGCCATTAACTTCATGCTTTATAAATTTCAGATGCTTGCCTATGAACTTCAGAGCAGAAGACTTAGCTAGCGGCATTCTCAGAGAACGGGTGAAAGTGGGTGCAAGCTTGGCTGATGTTGATCCAATGAACATTGATAAATCGGTGAGTTTCATTATTTCTAAAGCAACACATGAGAAAGTAGAAACTGACCACTATTAATATTTCCTTTTTTAAAAAATATTTTATTTTTATTTCATGTGTATGTGTGTACTGCCTGCATGTAGGTAAGTACATTTGTGTCGTGCAATGCCCATGGAGGACAGAAAAGACTGTCAGATCCCCTGGAACTAGAGTTAGGACAGTTGTTAGCTGCCATGTGGGTGCTGGGATTCGGACCTGGGTCTTCTGTAAGAACAATCAGTGTTCTTAACTGATGAGCCATCTCTCCAGTCCCACTATTAATATTTTCATGTTATGTGTTTTGGAACCTGAGAACCTTGATCATATGTGGCTGCTTAGTCAAGTTTTTCATTTCATTGTTACTGAAATATATATAACAGAGTTGGGAGGGTTATGAGTGCCAAGACTCTGTAAACCATGAAGAGCAATACCTTACTATTGATATTACTGGTTTCATAATTAGATTTGCATTTTATATGTACCTTACTCTGGCTATGATATCGCTAAAGGATTTATAGAAGCAAGGTTGACATTACAGGGACTGGTTTGGATGTTACTTATAATATAATCCTGATAAAGATTATGATAGAAAGTAGGATTACAATGAAAGGGATGAATTTTAGAGAATTGAGAACTGAATTAAAATGTGACAGAATTTGGTGAATTAATTGCTTTTGAAGCAGGATGGAAACAAATAGAGGGCATTATGCAAGTTTCTGGCTTAAATAAGTAGGTAGATAATGAATAGACTGGATGGATATTGGATGGTTCCATTAGCTGAAGTAGAGTGTGAAGGGAAGGAATAAAGTAGGAAAGTGGTTTAATTAATTGTAGGCATATTATAGATATCTGTGGTATACTATAAATAGACATTGCTTGTAAGCAATTGATTATTTTGGTTTGGCGTAAGGTAGAAACATCTAGGCTAGACATTTATTTAGATATGGTCGTCAAGGTAAAGATTGAAGTCTCTGGATAGTGATTACACCCCAAAGAGAATATGTGACATGAGAAGAAACATAAACCCATGAGGAGATTTACCTCTCATTGTTTATAGAATCTCATTTTGGGGATAATTTTGAATATTTTTACATAACCAAGAATTTATTTGAGGTTTTAATTTTCTGGCTCTACATCTTTATACAGCATAACTGATTCTTATATGAATCTTGAAGTTATCAAATAAAATTACACGTACAGTTTTCTGGTTTTATATCTCTATATAACATAACTGATTTTTTCCCCCCACTATTTTATGTGTATGAGTGTATTGCATGTGTGTAAGTGCACCCATGTCATGCAGTGCCCACGGAAATCAGAAGAGAGTGTCGGATCCCCTGGGACTGGAGTCACAGACAGTTGTGAACCATTATGTGGGTTCTGGCAATTGAACCCAGGTCCTCTGCAGGATCAGACAATGTTCTTAACCACCGAGCCATCGTTCCACCCTCATAACTGATTCTAATAAGATATTTAAAGGGTGTTATCTAATAGAGTTGCACATACAGTTGAAAATGAAAATTTAACTATCTCCAACCCAATAGAGTGAAATGTTTATGTTATTTTATTGATGAGGGCTGAAGGAAATTTCAGAGTATGTATATCCAGAATCTTTAGAAAATAAAACAATTTTCCAAGGACCTTCTCTTAGGCATCTTTGCTTATTTGGTTTACTGGTACTTAACTATCTTCAGTCTATTAACTTTAGGTGTCTCTGCCAGTAAGTTCTAATTTGCTAACATATATAATAAAATTCAGCTTCTCTTAGAATTTTTCTGCTTTTTAACTTCTGTTTCAACTTTTCTAGTTCATATTCTTTCTGTCATAATGTATTTATGGTACAACATTTTCAAATACCATAGTAGAATAAAGAAATAAGGAAAGAGATCTACCATGATTTGAGAGGCAGTCATTATTAACATCTTTATTTTAAAATTTTAATTTATCTTTGTTTCGTGTATGAATGTTTTGCCAGCATGTATGTCAGTGCACCACATGTGTGCAGTGCCCATGGAGGTGTGAATAGGGTATTGGATCCTTTGGCACTGGACTCACGGATTGTTAGCTACCATGAGGATATTGAGAACCAATCTATGAAATTTTGAAAGACATTAGTGTTAGTTCATAAATGTAACATCTTCTATAGATATTTGTTAATGTTTTAGATTGGGCATTAATCTTATTCCTAAGTTATTAAAGAGAAATAGCTTTATTTGCCTCTATTGAATTTTGCTTTTGTCTTGGTTTATCAACACCTATTCATATGTAGGGATGGTCAAAAGTTCCTGCTGAAGGAATGTATTTCTGAATCATAGAACTCAAATTAAAATAATTTATAGAATCTATAAAATGACTTTACATTAAACTTCCCCCCTTTCCAGGTGCGGTTCGATAGCATAGGTGGATTGAGCCATCATATTCATGCACTAAAGGAGATGGTAGTGTTTCCACTTTTATATCCAGAAATTTTTGAAAAATTTAAAATTCAGCCTCCAAGGTATAGTGTGTTTTATATATTTATTACTATGCTATTATTAACAGGTTGAATTTCAGTTAATTACTTATTGATTATAAGTATTTCCTGAATATTTTTTTTGACATGTTTTAGAAAGAATGAATGAATGAAGAATGAAAGTTTTAACTCAGAAGGCAGAGGCAGGCAGATTTCTGTGAGATTGAGGCCAGCCTAGTCTACATAGTAAATCTTAGCCAGCTGGAGCTACAGGGAGACCCTGTCTCAAAAAAAAAAAGTTTACTCTTTAGAGCTCAAAGGTTTATTTTCCCTTTTAGGGTTTAGGATTCAGATGAGATTTTTTTATATAGATATACAATTTCTGGGTCTTGGATAATTGTTCTTTGTTGGTTTTTTTTTTTTTTTTTTTTTTTTTTTTTTTTTTTTTCTTTGTTTTTTTTTTTTTTTTTTTTTTTTTTGGTCTTTTTGAGACAGGGTCTCCCTGTAGCCCCAGCTGTTCTGGAACTCACTATGTAGACCAGGCTGGCCTTGAACTCACAGAGATCCGCCTGCCTCTGCCTTCCCAGTGCTGGGATTAAAGGCATGTGCCACCACGCCCGGCACAGTTCTTTGCTATGACTTCTGGAGCTTGGTACTTTGAGGACTTTGCAGAGTGAAACTTTTGCATATATACTGGAAAAACTTGATTATTGCTTAACTATTATGTATTAATCCAAATTGTATGTGGGAAAGGGATAGTCTTAAATTGGTTGTCAGTGGTGACAGCATTAATTTATTTTCTTTGATTATTTTTCTAGAGGCTGTTTGTTTTATGGCCCTCCTGGCACAGGCAAAACTTTGGTTGCTAGAGCATTAGCTAATGAATGCAGTCAAGGAGAAAAAAAGGTAGCTTTTTTCATGCGAAAAGGAGCAGATTGTTTGAGCAAATGGGTTGGTGAGTCTGAAAGGCAACTTAGGCTTCTTTTTGATCAGGTGAGTGAAATCATCTAATTCAAGGGTATCTTTCTTTTTTTTTGTATTTGTTTTTTTTCTTTTTATTTTGAGGGTATCTTTCTTTAAAAGAATATATATATAGGTATATATGCATATACACACACACACACATATATAAAAATATATATTTTGGTCTTTTTGAAACAGGTCTCCCTGTCACCCCAGCTGGCCTGGAACTCACTATGTAGACCCGTCTGGCCTTCTACCTGCCTCTGCCTCCTGAGTGCTGGGATTAAAGCCATGAGCCACCACACCTGGCTTATTAAAATAATATTTAATACATTTTGTCTTCAGATACAGTTATGAGGAAATATTTTCTAATCAGTATGTGAACTTTAGGATTAATAATTTTAAAGCTTTTGTTTATTTTTATGTGTATGAGTATTTTACCTGTGTGTAAGTATACCACATGCATGTCTGGTTCCTGCAGAGGCTAGAAGAGGGTGTCAGATTCCCTGGAACTGGAGTTAAGGACAGGTGTTAGCCACCATGTGGGTGCTGGGAACTGAACTTAGGTCCTCTGGAAGACCAGTAAGTATTAACCACTTTGCCATCTCTCCAGCCCCAGGATTAATAATTTAAAAATAGATACTGTAAAGGTGTAGTTATACCTTATCTGTGGGAAATTGGTTTCAACAGTTCCTAAGATACCAAAATCTGCAAATGTTCAAGTCTAGTATAACAAAGGATTTGCACATAGCCTATACACATCTTCGCATATACTTCCTCCATATACTTAGTCATTCCTAGATCACTTATAATATCTCCTAAATATGTGTGTGTGTGTGTGTGTGTGTGTGTGTGTATGCTATGTAAACAGATTTTGACATTGCAAGACTCTGTTAATCTTATAGAGTTCACACTTCAGAACAGTGAAAAAAAAAGTTGAGTGGAAACATGGCTCAGCAGTTAAGAGCTCTGGCTGCTCTTGCAAAGGACCTGGGTTCAATTCCCAGCACCCACCTGGTGACTAACAACTGCCAGTAACTACAGTTCCAGGGGAATCTGATGCCCTCTTCTGACTTCCTTGGTCATTGCAGGACATGGGTGCACATACATACATGCAAACTATACACTCATACATGTAAAATAAAAATAATAAATAATATATTTTTTTAAAAGTCACGGGGTTGGAGAGATGGCTCAGTGGTTAAGAGCACTGTACTATTGCAGAGGACCCGGGTTCAATTCCCGGCATTCACATGACAGCTAAGAACTGTCCTTAACTCCAGCTCTAGAGGATTCTGATGCCCTCTCTTGATGTCTGCAGCATTGCATGACACGAGTGCACTCACATCCATGCAGACAATACACTCATACACGTAAAATAAAAATAATAAATAAAATAGAAAAAAAAATCACACACACACAAAAATCTCGTTTTAGTCTGGCATGGTGGCGCACGCCTTTAATGCCAGCACGAGAGGCAGAGGCATGTGTTTCTCAGTGAGGTGGAGGCCAGACTGGTCTACATAGCAAGTTCCAGGCCAGGAGGGGTTACAGGCAGATCCTGTCTCAAAAAGACAAAAAACAAAACAAAACAATCTCATGTTTTAAGCAAGTTTAAAGTTTTGTGTCGGCTATATTCATAGCTATGTGACAGGTGGGACATAGCTTGGACACAGCTGGAACTTGAGTGAATAATGACAAAATGTCTGCACATGTTTAGAACAGATGCAGTTAAAAATTTTTTTTTTTTGACCTGCAGTTGGTTGAAACTCTGTGTGCAGAATTTGTGGGTATGGAAAGCTGACTATATTTAACAGGCTTTCTCATACACCTGAATATTTATGATCCATAAAACACTTACGATGGTGGCTGTCATGCATACAATACCATGTTAGGTACCTTAGGGATTATAGGATGTAAAGTAATCTTAGATTATAACCTTATTGAGGAAATGGTACAGACAGAAAGTGCTAAATATTTGTTTAAAGAATCTCACAAAACAGTATATTATTTATTGCCATGTGTTGTATGTTACATAATTTTCTGTCACTGTGATAAAATACTTTTGACAATCAACTTATAAAGATAATGAGTTTGTCTCACCATTTTAGAGTTGTGGTCCATGATTGGCCCTCTTGGGTTTAACTTGTAGTAACATAACAAGAGCATAATGGTGGAGCATGTGACAGATCAAAGCTATTAATATTTACCTCATTAATCAGGAAACAAAAAGAGAAATAGGAATTGCCTAGGGTCCCACAGTCCCATCAAGGGCATATCTTCAGTAACTAATGACCCCTACTAGGTCCTACCACCTTGGCCGATATTTTAGTACCTTCTCATTTAAGTGCCACCCTGAAGGTCCAGGAATTTAAGAATGGATGTTTGGGATATTCTTATCATACCATACCAGGTTATAAACACATTACTGGTAGGATTAAGAACTAATTGGATGCTCTTGGAAAACACTGAAGTAACTAAGTTATCTCTACATTAAATGTAATAGCAATTTAAAAAAATGTTATTTTCTAAAACACAGCATAGTAGTATGTAATTACAGTCCCAGATACTTATTATTACTGTTATTAATAGTGTATGCAAGGTCCTGGATTCAATCTCTGGGATTATAACAAATAGACAAGCTCCACCATAGTAAAAAGGAATTCTCATTACTGATCCCGAGGATTACTTGAGCCCAGGAGTTCAAGAGCAGCCTAGGCAATAAAAACCAGACAAGGTGATACACACCTATAATCCCAGCACTTTTGAAGCTGAGATAGGAGGAGTTGTGAGTTTCATACCAGACTGAGCTAGAGATTGAAACCCTATGTTGGTAAGCATAAAAAAAAACCAACAAGCCGGGTGTGGTAGCACATGCCTTTAATCCCAGCAGAAGGCAGAGGCAGGTGGATCTCTGTAAGTTCAAGGCCAGCCTGGTCTTCATGGTGAATCCAGGACAGCTACAGGGAAACCCTGTCTCGAAGACCCCCCCCCAAAAAAAAACAAAAACAAAACCAAAAAACCCAACAAATAAACTTTTTTTCTGTGTCTTAAAAAATTATATTCACATGTAATTGTTGGACTTAGTGAAGGAAGTCTATTCATATTTTGTGATTCACTTTATTTTTAATTATGTTGCACTAAATATATATGCATAAAATGCTGTCAAACATTTATCAGACATGCATTAATTACTGTGTTGATATGTATGAAAGTCCTTTGTAAGCCAGATTTGGTCATTTGAGATGCTGGGGCAGCCTGGACTATTACAAAATGAGACTTTAGTCACAAAAGCATCACCCTTCCCTCCCTTCCAAAAAAGTAATATGTAATTGGTGAAGCACTTTAGATGTTATTTGAAACTTAGTAGTGCCATAACTTCTGTTTTCTAGATAGTAGCTTTAGAAAGGAGTAGATAAGATTCTAAACTTCACTATGTTCAGTGTCTAATGCCAAGTCAAACATATGTAGTCTGAGTAGTTTAAGGAGATATAATAATTGAAAAAATATAACATTACAGAAGAAAAGAGGATTTCCTGGGAATGCTGGCATACTATCTAGTATGCTTGTTAAAAATTTTTGGCTATTAACACTTTTTAGTCATGTTAGAGATAGGAGATGTTGGTTGCAATCAGGATTGGTGCCCTAAATTATAAAGATTCTTTATCTAAATTCACTTCTGTTTCATAGTTTTCGTGGGGAGTGGGACTTGATGAAATTGTTGCTTCTGTTTTTAAGCAATTGATGATAATTTTATGACTCCTTAAAAGTAGAGCAGCAAGGTGGGGAGTAGTGGTGCACGCCTTTAATCCCAGCACTGGGGAGGCAGAGGCAGGCAGATCTCTGTAAGTTCAAGGCCAGCCTGGTCTACATAGTGAGTTCAAGGCCAGCTGAGGCTGTAGGGAGACCATCTCCCCCCCCCCCAAAAAAGGTAAAGTGGCAAATCTTATGTATGTGTAGGGAAACTAATTTAGAAATATAGTTATGTTAAAAAAAAAAAAAAAGCCTAGAGCCTGATAGTATATGGACCAGTGATCGAGTACATGCTTAGCTAGATTGATACCCTGAGTTCCATCTCCACAACTGTAATATAAATGAATAAATAATTGAAAACTGTAGTTTCTTACTGGGAGGATACCTGTTAGCCAACTCCAGTAGTGGAGTTCTACTGTGGTATTTTGTTTTGATTCTAGGGATTGCACTCAGGGCCCTGCACATGCTAGGCAAATGCTCTACCACTGAGCTACATTCCCCAGCCTATAGTAGTCTTAGTTAAATATCTGCTGCATGTTGTATTATTAACTTGTATTACTTAAGAAAACAGTAAATTAGAAAGTAAAAATTGAGTAATACTCATTTTCTCTTTACTAGGCATATTTGATGAGACCTTCTATAATATTTTTTGATGAAATAGATGGATTAGCTCCAGTTCGCTCTAGTAGACAAGATCAAATCCACAGGTAATTTTTCATAAACTGTGTTGTTTTTTTTTTCACTTACATAGTATTTTGCCTTAGCCCTTGAGTAAGTACTTTGAGGCGTACAAGAATTTTAAAATATAGTTTATTTTCTAGAAGTTCTTTCCACAACAAGGGTCAGCAGGCTACACCCTGTGGTTCAAATCCAGCCCTCTGCCTGGTTTTCCTTTTTTAATTTGTTTTTTTTTTTTTTAATGTATGAATTTTTTGCCTGCATGTACGTAAGTGTACTACGTGCATGCCTGGTGGCCACAGAGGTCAGAAGAAGGCATTGGATTCTCTGGAACTGGAGTTAAGGATTGGTGTGAACCACCATGTTTGGCACTGGGAATAGAATCCAGGTCCTCTGCAAGAGCAGCCAGTGCTCTTAACCACTGAGCCATCTCTCTAGCCCATGTTTGTACTCTCTTTAACTTTACCATTTCTATTGGTTGTATACACTACTGGATTTAATTTACATTTTTCAGTGACTAATAATATCGTTTTGTTTGTGCTTATTGCCCTCATATGCGTCTTCCTTTTGTGAAATGTCTGTTAAACTATTTTGCTCTAACAAGAATTAGATTGTCATATTATGTTGTATTGTTCATTATAATCCCTTTAACATATGTTCTTTGTTATATGTGCTTTGAAAAATTTCCATTAACCTGTGTTGCATGAATTTTCTTGGGAGACACAAATGTCTTTTCATTCTAGAGAGAACACCAATTATAGATCAAAGAAATGATGGAAATAGATGGAAATCTAAGTCTAGCTTGGTGAATCAGTGAGTTTCACAGGACCATGGATAACTTAAAGGTAGCTATATCACTGAAAGCTCATTCCAGCATGAGTGGAATCCTCCATCACCAGAGTTCCCTGCAGAAGCTGCAGACAACTCCATGGAGAGTGTCTTGTTCTCCAGCAACTGGATAATGCATAGATAACTTGGGAAGGAGCCTCATGAGTCTGATAACTTTCTCAGCTTGCTGAATCTTGTGAGTCTCTTTGTTCTCTGGAGGTGGGAATGTTCCGATTCCCAGAAAAAAAGCTACACAGTAACTTAGCTTGCTTTTTTGTGTTTAATTAAACTTTTGGTGAAGTAAATATTTAATATTGGCAAAACCATTCTTTAAATTAAAAAAAAAAAACCCTGTACGTGTCCTTTTTTGTGCTCCTTAAGAAAAATTGCAGTTTTTTTCTAAATTGATAATAGATTTAAAAATCTTTATTTTGGGGGGCTGGAGAGATAGCTCAGTGGTTAAAAACACTGACTGCTCTTTCAGAGGACCTGGGTTCGATTCCTAGCACCCACATGGCAGCTACAAACCATCCTTAACTCCAGTTCCAGGGGAATCTGACGCCCTCTCTGACCTCTGCGGCACTGCACAACGCAGGTGCACTCACATACATGCAGGCAATACACTCATACACATAAAATGAAAATAATAAATGATTTATTTTTATTTTGTGTATATGAGTTTTGCCTGCATGTAAGTAAGTGTACTGTCACAAAGTGCCCGAAGAATGAAGAGGGTGTTGGATTCCCTGTTAGGTGCATGTAGGTGCGGAGAACCAAACCTGGGTCCTCTGTAAGAACTGCCAATGCCTTTAACTGCTAAGCCATCTCTAGCACCTGAAGTGCTAATAGTTGTAACTCTTACATTTAAGTCAGTGATTTAAGTATTTTATGTCTCTGTTAGGTAAGGGGGTTTGATTTAGTTTTTTAGATAGTGTAAGTTATAGATTGAAGTTTTTTTTTTTTTTTGAGATAGTAGTTTGTTCCAGAATTTTGATTTGAAATAGCTATTTTGTCTCTCTTAAATTACTTGGCATCAGATTAGGTGTATGTCCCTAATTGTTAGTTGGCACTTTGATATATAGTTCTATCCTTATACTACTGTTTTGATTACTTCAGGTCTTGTAAATACAAGTCTTTCAACTTATTCTTTCTTAAAGAAAATTAGAGACAGGGTCTCCCTTTGTAACCCTGGCTGGCCTGTAACTTGTTATGTAGACCAGGCTGACCTTGAACTTTTAAAAATCAGGCTGCTTTTACCTCCCAAATACTGGGACTAAAAGATGTGCATCACTTTGCTTGGTTTCAAAATTGTTTTATATTGGTCCATTGTCTTTCTGTATATAATTTTTAAACTTGTCAATTTCTTTAGGAAAGTCTATTGCAATGTTTTGGGGACTCTTTTGAATCTGTGAATCTATCTGGGAAGAATTGCCATCTTAATTTTATTAGCCTTCAAATCTAAAATCATGTTACAAGTGTTCATTTTATGTTTTTCATATGTGCCCCTTATTCTCAAGTTTCTAGTTTGTTGTTAGAGTTTATTTTATTGAGATAGAGTATTGAACTCTTATTTTTTCCAGATTTATTTTATTTCAAATTTTATGTTTGTGTATGCCTGTGTGTGGGTATGTGCACAAGAGTGCAGATGCTCATGGAGACCAGAAGAGGGTATTGGAGCCCCAGGAGCTGGAGATACATGTGATTGTGAACAGTTCCATGTGGGTGCTGGGAATATAACTCAGATCCTCTGCAAGAGCAGTTCATAGTTCATACCCTTAAACACTGAGCCATTTCTCCAGCCTGTTTTTTTTCTATTTATTTATTTATTTATTTATTTATTTATTTATTTATTTATTTATTTATTTATTTATTTATTTATTTTGAGGCCAGGTATATATGCCTTTAATCTCAACACTCAGGAGCCAAAGGCAATCAAAGTCAGCCTGGTCTACATAGTGTCTAGGCCAGCTGGAGCTACAGGGAGACCCTGTCTCAAGAAAAATGAAAACAAAAAGACTTAATTTTATGTATGTGGGTGTTGTTGCTTGGTGCCAGTGGAGACCAGAAGAGGGCATTGGATCTCTGGAACTGGAGATACAAGTGATTGTGAGCTGCCATGTGGATACTGGGAACCAAACTTGGGGCCTCCACAAGATCAACAAGTGCTCTTAACTGCTGAGCCATTTCTCCTGGCCCTGTTTTTTTGGAAAGGTTTTTATTTTGTTGCCCAGGCTGGTCTTGAACTCATAGTGCTTCTGCTTCTGCTTTGGCCTCTTGGGTGCTTGAATTACAGACTTGAACCACTATGTCTGGCTTGAAAGTTTTCTTTCTGCCTCTTTTGAATTGATCATATGTAGTTTCTCCTTTAAAGGTGTGTGTCAACACGCCTGGCCTGGCTATCCTTTTTTAATCTTAAAAAAAAAAAAAAAGATTAGCCGGGCGTGGTGGTGCAAGCTGGTGGTCCCAGGACAGCTGGGGCTACAGGGAGACCCTGCTTCAAAAAGACAAAAACAAACAAACAAAAAACCACTTATTTTCTACTGCTGGGAATGAAACTCAGGCCCCGTACACGTTAATGGTCACACGTTCTGTCACTGAATTCTATGCTCAGCTCCTGTTAACCTTTTAAAAAGTTATTGGGGGCTAGAGAGATGGTTCATTAGTTAAGAGCACTGGCTGCTCATCCAGAGGACCTGGGTTTGATTCCCAGCACCCATATGATGGCTAACAACTGTCCATAACTCTAGTTCCAGAGGAATCTGATATCCCCTTCTGACCTCTATGTGCTTTGCACAACATGGGTGCACTTACATACATGCAGGTAATATACTCATATACATCAAATAAAACTAATAAAATATTTTGAATATTGGATTCAACTTGATCATATTGAAAAAATATTTTGTCATTGGGTTCATGATGGATTGATTAGCCTAATATGTCATGTTACTGACCTGTGATTACTGTTGTAATAATTGCACTTCATTTTGGAATCACATTTTATCTGTTTTAGATGAGTGTATTTCATTCTCATGTATTTCCTGCAAATATTTGTCAGTTATTTATTCCACCTGCCACTGCCTCCCAAGTGCTGGGATTAAAGTGTGTGCCACCATGTCCAGCTTCAATTTATTCTTGAATCAGTTTTGGTAATTTATAATTTATCTTTCAAGATAAATGTCCATTTCTCCTACATGAAGAAATCTATACAACTGTCTTCATAATATTGCCCTTTTGTCATAACCATTGATCTTTTTACTTCCTCTATAATTTTACCTTTTCTATAATGGAATAACGGTGGAATCAAACAGGTAGCCTTTTCTTTTTTTTATTTTATTTATTTATTTTTTATGTGTATGAGTGTATTGCCTGCATGTATGTGAGTGCACCCGTGTCATGCAGTGCCATGGAGGTCACAAGAGGGCTTCAGATTCCCCTGGAACTGGAGTTAAGGATGGTTCGTAGCTGCCATGTGGGTGCTGGGAATTGAACCCGGGTCCTCTGCACGAGCAGTCAGTGCTCTTAACTGCTGAGCCATCTCTCTAGCCCCCAAACAGGTACCCTTTTCATACTTACTTTATATAGCAGTATGTGCTTAAGATCCTTCTATGTCTTTTCTTTCTGTTGGCTTGAGTTTAACTTCTCACTTTCCCCCATATTATTGAGATGGAAGCTTAGAAATTGACTATTATTTTTCTTCCTTTTAAAATATGATATCGAAACTTAAAGTTCCCTTCGGGTACTACTTTAGTTATGTACTGCAGTTTCTGACATGTGTATTCACTGTTATTTAGTTCAAAATCATTTCTAATCCTTCTTCTTGTGTGTGTGTGTGTGCGTGTATGTGTGTTGGCATTACTAAGAGTGTGTGTAGAGAAGCCAGATGTTAGTGTCAGGTGTCTATCACTATTTTTTGAGACAGAGTCTCTTACTGAACCTGGAGTTGGACGTTTTGGCTAGAGTGGCTGGCCAACAAACTTAAGAGATCCTCTCATCTCTGCCTTCCAGCATTGGGGTTATAGATGAATGTCATCATGTCCAATTTTTTATGTGGGTGTTTGTGGAGCAAGCACTTTATTCACTAAACTATCTCCTCGGTCTCCTCTTATTTTGTTTTTGACACAGCAATTATTTAGAAGGGTGCTTAGTTCACAAATGCAGCCATAAACCACAAAATGATATTTTGGTCATTAATTAGCCATATGTAACTGTCTATAGTAACCCTATCCTGCTTCTTTTCCTGAAGGTGTTTTGTTACTCAAGTTCCTGCCACAGTTTGTCCAAGACTTGTAGTCAGCTGAACTCCTCATTCTAATCTACCCGAATCACATGCTCAGCTGGAGCTTCCAACAAGCTCATCTCAAGCCATGAAGTCTAACTGTGCCCAGTGCCATAGACAATCCTGATTCATTGTGCCATTGTTGGCCCAAGGATATGCCACCACCCTTGAGAAGATACCCATTTTGCTGCATGTTTCTGGCACACCATTCCCATTACTGGAGACACACACTGGCTACCTCAGCTATATTTCTGTGTCTGATAATTGACTGCTAGAGTGCCCTTTCTTATTTGTGGCCTCTGGAGACAGGGGTTTTTGACACTGTGTCCAAGTGCCACATCCAAATCCATTGATATCATCAATGAATCTATAGGTACTGTGGTACCCTACTGGAGCCAAAGCTAATGTAGCTTACCAGATTGGTACCTGGAAACACATTTTAAAGAGAAAGCTGTTTATGTGAATACTACATATAAAAGAGTAACACTACCTGATTGACCAAATATACAGATTTCAGCATAAGCTCACAAAAATCATGAAAAGAGAAAACATGATACTTACACTTAAACATTGTAATTCTCAAGTAGTAGACCTCAAATAAAATACTAGTGGAAAGACTTTAAGAAAGAATTCTACAGAGTACATATAATGAAACTGAGTGAGATTCAAGTGAATACAGACAGGTCAACAACATTCAGAAGATAATTCATGATATAAATGAGAAATTCAGCAAAGGAATAGGGATTATGAAAAATAAATCAACCTTGGAAATGAGGAACTCATTAATTTAAATAAAACTCATTTAGTGGGGGGGACAGGATTCTTCAAAATAAATGAAAGTGGTGACTGGAGAGATGGCTAAGCAGTGTGGAGGGCTTAGTGCACAATTACAAGAACCGAAGTTCAGAGCCCAGTACCTAAGTAACAAGCTGGGAGTCTGGAAATGCCTATGACTTCATCTTTGTGTGATTGAGGGCCCTCTTCTGACCACTGCCTGCCTGCATACACATGTATACACTCACACAGACACACACAAACACACTAATAAACGAAAATAAGTTTATTTTTTTAAAAAATTTATTATTTTTAATTTATGTGTATGAGTGTATTGCCTGCATGTATGTGAGTGCACCCGTGTCGTGCAATGCTGCGGAGGTCAGAAGAGGGCTTCGGATTCCCCTGGAACTGGAGTTAAGGATGGTTCGTAGTCACCATGTGTGTGCTGGGAATCAAACCCAGGTCCTCTGCAAGAGCAGTCAGTGCTCTTAACTGCTGAGCCATCTCTCCAGCCCAAAAATGTCTTTAAAAAATATAAAAGATCAATGAAACAAAGAGTAGGTTAAAAAAAAAAAAGCCACAAATGAGTTTTTGATCTATAATTGAATGGTAAAATAATGTTTATAGAAGATAATGTAGGAGAGAAAGTAGATGACAGGCAAGTAGGGCCTGAAAAACAAAACATTTTGTTTTGAAGTCAAGATCTCATGTAGCCAAGGCTGGTCTTGAACTTGTTTTGTTGCTGAGAATGAACTTGAAGTGCTGATCCTTTTAGTTCCACCTCCTGTGCCACTACAGAGGGTTTAAGTGGTGCACTGGGAATGGCTTTGTGCAAGGTAGGGAAGCACTGTATCAACTGAGCTATATCCCTAGCCCAAGACCTTGAATGTTATGTTAAATAGTTTGGACTTCATTTTCTATTTAATAAAGCTTACCAAAGGATTTTGGTCTAGAGACCGGTTGTTTATAGATTTTCTTTTTAAGACAACTTTTGGTAGAATTTAAGCTAGATTATAATTTTATTTTTAGCCATATTTGGGACTTTATCATCTGAAAACTTACTTTAAGCAATAAAAAGTGTTGATAAATACAATTGAAGTGCCCATTTTAAATTAGAAAATATTAAGGAAAATTTCAGGACTAAATGTGGTTGTTTTAGTTTACTTTTGTGTTTCTGTGACCTGTGGAATTACTCATTTTGGCTTATGGTTTTAAGGTTTAGTCTCATTATGGTTGGGAAGGCAAAGTAGAGCAGGTTATATGGTGGCAGGGGCTGTGCTTCCCTTCTTGGTCAGCTGGAAGTGAAATGTGAGACCAGAAGTGATCAAGACCAAGGTTCCTGAGGACCCACCCTCCCAGTGACTTACTCCATCCAGCTAGGACCCATTTTCAAAATAGTACCATCAGTTGGAACCAAGCATCTAAAACATAAGCCCGTGGGTGTCATTTCATATTCAAATCCTATCAGTTTGTTAAACATAAATTTATTATTAAAGCTATTACTTCATTTTATTTCTTCAGTGAGACACCTAGGTCATAAATTTTCAGATATTAGATTTCAAAATATTTTTTGCAGGTGGAGTATGGTGGTACATACCTTTAATTCTGTCACTCAGGAGGTAAAAGCAGGCGCCAACCTAGTCTACATAGTGAGTTACAGGTCAGCCAGGGCTACGCAGTGAGACCCTGTCTCAAAAAGAAAAGAAAATGGGAATCAAAAAATCTTTCCTAAACATGAACAGTGACTATCTCAGATTTTGGTTTTATTCATAGTTTTTTTTTTTTTTAAATATAGCTAGAATATTGTGTTTCAGGAGGGAATATTGCTTTTTTTTTTGGCTTTTTGAGACAGGGTCTCCCTGTAAGCCCCAGTTGTCCTAGAACTCACTATGTAGGCCAGGCTGGCCTTGAACTCAAAGAGATCCACTTGCCTCTGCCTCCCAAGTGCTGAGACTACAGGCGTGCGCCACCATGCCCGGCTATATTTTATTATTTTTTATGTATATGAGTGTATTGCCTGCATGCATGTAAATACACCTGTGTCCTGAAATGCCTGCATAAGTCACAAGAGGGCATTGAATCCCCTGGAACTGGAGTTACAGATGTTTGTTAGCTGCCATTTGGGTGCTGGGAACCAAACCCGGGTCCTCTACAAGAGCAGCCAGTGCCCTTAACTGCTGAGCAATTTCTCCAGCCCCATGATTATTTATCTTAAAAGAGCTTTATTGAAGTGCAGTTCACCTGTTTAAACTGTGTGGTTCATTGGCTTTCAGTGTATTTGTAGAGTTCTGTAACTATCACACAGTTTTATATTCTGTAACCCCAGAAACCTTTAGCCATCACTCTCAGCCTTTTTGTTACTCTTCAAGTTCTTAGCACCCACTTTATACTTTTTATTTTTATAGGTTTGCCTAGTTTAGATATTTCATGTAAATGTAACTCTATAACAATTGATCTTTTATTGATTATATTTTTTCAGTTATGATTGGCTTTTCGTCTTCATCTATTTCATCATCTGTCAGTTCATTTTCTTGGAGCGATGTGGTTGGGAGACAGCCTTTTGTAGCTCAGTCTGGCCTGAAACTCTTTATGTAGCCAAAGCTGTTCTCAAACACGTTATTCTCCTATTTCAGCCTTCTGAGTACTAAGACTACAAGTGGTACAGCAGGCCTGGCTCACTTCATTTCTTCATATTCATTTATCTATCAGTTGATGTCTGTTTTTCTTGCTCTGCCTTTTAGGCGGTTGTGAATAATAGTGCTATAAATGCCCACAAATAAGTTTTTTTTTCTTTTTTTGCTGTGTGTATATGTTGCTGTATCATTTGATAACTCTTTTCTAGTAGAGAATCTGCTAGATTTGTTCCCAGAGAGACACATTTTACATTTTCATCCCAGCCAGTTATGTGAGCATTCTGATTTCTCTGAAACCTTACCAACACTTTTGTAGCTGTCGTGATTTTAGTTATTGTAGTCTATATAAAGTGCAACATAATTTGATTTGATTTCCATGTTTGGTATGATGTTAGGCCTTTTGCAAGTTGAATTGCTATTTAAATCCTTTGTGTATATTTAGATTTGACTTTTTTTTTTTTAAAAAA
This sequence comes from Nannospalax galili, assembly GCF_000622305.1. Taxonomy (NCBI): domain Eukaryota; kingdom Metazoa; phylum Chordata; class Mammalia; order Rodentia; family Spalacidae; genus Nannospalax; species Nannospalax galili. The sequence goes on from NW_008330570.1 coordinate 1,811,881, forward strand.
ATATTTTATTTTTTATTTTATGTGTGTGCGTTTATTGCCTGCATGTAGGTAAGTGCACCCGTGTCGTGCAATGCCCGCAGAGGACAGAAGAGGCTGTGATCCCCTGGAACTGGAGTTACAGACAGTTGTTAGCTGCCATGTGGGTGCTGGGATTTGAACCTAGGGCTTCTGCAAGAACAACCAGTGTTCTTAACTGCTGAGCCATCTCTCCAGCCCCTATAATAGTTCTTTATATATTCTTGACCTCAAATTTTTATTAAAAATATGATATTTAATAAAAATATATTCAAATATTTTGTTTGGATTGTCACTTTTTTAGTGTACTCTTTGATGTAGGAATATTATTATTTCTGTGTGTTTACATGTTTACATGCCACTGTATGTATGTCATAGCATATATATGGAGGTCAAAGCACAGCTTTTCAGAAGTCAGTTCTCTTCTTTCACCATGTAGGTCCTAGGGTTTGAACTGAGTTCTTTATGCTTGGAGGTGAGCAGTTTTATCCACTAAGCCATCTTGCCAACCCTTAATTTATATATTGTAGCTCTGGGGATTGAACCCAGGATTTAAAATATATTTTATTATTATAAATATTTTATTTATTTATTTATTTATTTATTTATTTATTTATTTATTTATTTATTTATTTATTGTCTTTTTGAGACAGAGTCTCCTTGTAGCCCCAGCTGTTCTGGAACTCACTATGGAGACCAGGCTGGCCTTGAACTTTATTTTATGTGTATGAGTGTTATGCCTGCAGTGTGTAAGTGCACCTGTGTTACACAATGCTCATGGAGGACAGAAGAAAGCAATGGATTTCCTTGGAACTGGAGTTACGGGCAGTTGTTAGCTGCCATGTGGATGCTGGAAATTGAACCTGGGTCCTCTGTAAGATCAGACAGTGCTCTTAACTGCTGAGCCATCTCTCCAGCCCCCGAACCCAGGATTTTGTACATGCTAAGCAGGTGTTCTTTCACAGGCCATATCCTCAGTTCCTTTGTTTGTTCATTTTCTCCCCGTCCTTCCTCTATCTTCCCCAGTCCTCAAGTTCTGATCTTTGCCATTTGCTCTGATTTCACTTTCAGTGTTACCTTTTTTAACTCTTACCCCTTGGGTTATTGTATTTTCTGTGGACTTTCAAAGTGGATTTCTCTGAATCACTTGATATTGCATTGATAAGTGTTTTTTGTATAATTATATTAGCATTTAAGACTTATAAAGTTATTTTAGGCATCAGTATTTATAGTCTTTTTTTTCCTTTAAGTTTTAAAAAGTTCTGCCTGGAAATTTTTTTTTTTACAGCTCTATAGTGTCAACTCTCCTTGCTCTTATGGATGGATTGGATAATAGAGGTGAAATTGTTGTTATTGGTGCTACAAACAGACTTGATTCTATAGATCCTGCGCTCAGGAGACCTGGTCGTTTTGACAGAGAATTCCTTTTCAACTTGCCAGATCAAAAGGTAAGAATGTTTGTTTTTGGTACATTAAGACTTACTTGTAACCAGTTTACAAAGCATATACTCTAAAGGTTGTTGTATTTTATGGATTTTTATTATTTTTTGCCTATGTGATATCTTAGTTAATAATTGACAACCCTTAAAGCACTCTTAAAATATAGTACTTCGGAGGCTGAGGCATGAGAATTGTTAAGTTGGAGGCCTGCCCAGGCTACTTAGTGTCTTAAAGCAACTAGAAGAACAAAAAACCCTGGGTAATTAAGAACAGTTCATTCTTCCTCTGTTAGCAGTTTTAGAAAGTTTAGGATATTTTAGGAAAGGGAAGTTCTGGTTGGGTTTCTTTAGATGCTTACTTCCCCACCCACACCTTATTTTTAGTTCTTGAATTATAATAATTATCTTGTATGCTTGTTAATGTGTCTCGTTAAACGAAGTAGGTATCCCCCCCCCCCATAAATATATTTTCATGTCGGGCGAGGTGGCACATGCCCTTAGTCCCAGCACTTGGGTGGCAGAGGCAAGCGGAGCTCTGTGAGTTCAAGGCCAGCCTGGTCTACATAGTGAGTTCCAGGCCAGCTGGGGCTACAGGGAGACTGTCTCAAAAAGACAAAAAAATATTTTTTTTCATAAAGATCTATTAACCAGAATTTTGTAGCAACATATGTATTCATACACATTGTATTTAATTAGAAGCAGTAACTGTTATTCATCATGGTGTAGTTTTTAAAGAATGTACCCTTAAAACAGAATAACATATAGTCCTTGTAGAAAATATTACTTAATGTTATATAAAGTTCTTTTTTTCCTAATCGTACTTGAAATTTTAATTGTTAACCTTGGTTTGCTTCTTTTAGATTTGTTTTTATTTTCTAATTATGTAAACTTGTGTGGGAGATATGTACTTATGAGTGAAGGTGCTAGTGGAAGGCTTCGGATCTCCTTGGAGTTGAAGTTACAGGAGGTTGTGAGCCATTCGACATGGGTGCTGGGAACTGAACTCGTCCTCTGCAAGAGCAATACGTGCTCTTAATTGAGCTCTCTGTCCAGCCCATCTGATTTCTTTGATTTTTCTCTTCCTTTCTCTCTCCCTCCCTCCCTCTCCTTCCCTCCCTCCTTCCCTCCCTCCCTCCCTCCCCTCTGTGTGTCTCTGTCTTTGTCTCGATTTTTGTTTTTGTTTACATGAGATAGGGTTTCCTTAGTAGCTCCAGCTAGCCTAGAACTCGCTATGTACCAGGCTGGCCTTGATCTTATCCAGATCCGATTGCCTCTGCCTCCTGGGATTAAAGGTGTGTGCCACCACACTCAGCTGATTAATTTCTCCTTGAAGAACTTATGTTTGAGAGAGTTGAATGGAAAGGAAGTACCATATATGGACATGTATTGTTGTATGATTTTAATCTTACCTCTATGTCAAGTACTCGATTTAAGTACGTAGATATAGAAGCCTTAGTGATTAGGATTGTATAGAAGACTATAGAAAAACAAAGAATACCCTTATAGAATAGTTTGGTATTTCAACTATTTGACATCTGTACAATCACCAGTGACTTTGATTTAGATTCATAGACTGATTTAAAGGTTTTAAAATGGCACTAGATTTACCTTACTTAGGGCAGCTTTTCTCAGTCTCTGTCTCTCTTTCTTTAAAAATGCCTTTTTTTTTTTGGTCTTTTTGAGACAGGGTCTCCCTGTAGCCCCAGCTGTCCTGGAACTCACTATGTAGACCAGGTTGGCCTTGAACTCACAGAGATCCGCCTGCCTCTGTCTCCCCAGGGCTGGGGTTAAAGGCGTGCGCTACCACGGCCAGCAAGATTTCCCCTTTCAAGAAGTCAAAATGGAGCAAGAGAGAAGTGGGGCGGGGAAGGGTTAGTAGCTCTCTGTAGCCTCTCCTTTGAAACAAAACCTGGGCACTTCCACAGGTAAGTTCAGTCAAGGGGGAAGAGGTTCACTTATTGTGAAAGATGGGACTAAGAGTAGAGCAGGGCCCGGCTATTTTTTAAAAAATATTTTATTTATTATTTTTATTTTTTTTATGTGTATGCACGTATTGTCTGTGTGTAGGTAAGTGCACTGTGTCATGCAATGTCTGCAGAGGACAGAAGAGGCTGTCAGATCCCCTGGAACTGGAGTTACAGACAGTTGTTAGCGGCCATGTGGGTGCTGGGATTCAAACCTGGGTCGTCTGCAAGAACAGCCAGTGCTCTTAACTGCTGAACCATCCCTCCAGCCCCTAAAAATGCTTTTCATTCTTTGAGAATTTCATACATGTTTACAATGTATTTTGATCATATCCACCCAACATTTCCCACCTCCAACTTGCCCTGGACTCCACTCCCACTGAGTCCCCTTACTTCTGCCCATATGTACAATGTGAATGAATGTGGGGCCATCTTCTGGAATATGGGCATCCTACCAGTGATCACATCCCCAAGGAAAAATGATCCTCCCACAGCAGCCAGTTATTGTCAGTAGCCCCTCAAGCTAGGCATGGGGCCATATGTATTCCTTCCCCCTCCATGCTGAAATTTGTCAAGTCTTCTGTAGGTAACAGTAGCTGCTGTGAGTTCATGAGTGCAACAGCCATGCCATGTCTACAAGATAGCATTTACCTAGCACTTCTCCCCATCCTCTGGCTCCTACATTCTTTCTGTCCCCTCTTCTATGATCTCTCTCTCTCTCTCTCTTTCTCTCTCTCTCTCTCTCTCTATCTCTCTATCTCTGTCTTTCTCTCTCACACACTCACACACACACAAGTACACATAGATACATCAAATAATAAATAAAATGAAAATTTAAAAATGTGTGGTAGAAAAGTAAAGTGTTAACTATGAAACAGGAACAAAATCTCTCATAACTCGCAGGTTGATGTGGATGCCAAGGATTTTAATTTCTTTTAAAATAAGCAGCAGTTTTGTTGGGGACTGTGAACAATCCAAATGTGTTGCAGCCAGTACATGAGGAGTTGCACTCTTGTTTATTATACTCTTCTCCTTAGGCAAGAAAACACATCTTACAGATCCATACCAGGGACTGGAATCCAAAACTGTCCGATGCTTTTTTAGGAGAACTGGCTGAAAAATGTGTTGGTGAGTGCTGTTGCTATTTGGATTCATTGGTTGTCTTTCTCGTTCTGCTCAGCTTCCCTTTCCCCTTATGTTTGAAATGTGAATGAATACAGTTATGTCTTTAACTGTGTGGTAGATAGCTCTACCTTTATATTTAAAAGTTAAAAATGTCTCACTTAAAGTATGAACACTTTTTAATAGAATTTTAATTACCATCAGGTATTTGGTTAACAAAACTTAGTAGTAATATGCCTTTTGTTGAGTGCTCAGTATCCTTAATATAGTGTCTCTTTCTAGGAATGTCCCTTCTCAGAAATTTCACTAAGAAAAAGTTAAACATCAGAGAAAAAGCTCCTTGTCAATAGCAGGACTGCAGTCTTTCATACTTCTCAGCTAACATAAATACGCTCACCTTTATTCCTAATGATTTAGAAACAAGTTGGATGGGAGGAATTATCAAAGAAAATGCTTGATGGTATTTTTCATTATTTCCTCAAATATAAAATTTCCCAATTTAATTTTAAATTCATCACAGTGAAGAACTCCCCCACAAAGTAAACAAACATTGCTGTCCTAAAAGGACAAGATTAGAGAGCACTGATAAATACAGGAGGTGGAATTCAAGGTTTCTTTCTAATTAGGTCTGAAATAAGAAGAGAGATAATGTTCAGTAACTGAGTATACACAAAGGAACTTTCCTTCATTCACCTTCCTTTTGTGTTTTCCTCTCATGCTTTGAAAAATATAAATTAAAACCAATCAAAAACTCCCCGTCTCCAAGAACTTTTTTAAGGAGTATGAAGAAATTCCTCTGATAAATCCACTAACAGCAGTCTACCTGGGAAAACTTTAAAGTTACCAAAACAAAAAAGAGCAACTTAGTTTAAAAAAAAAAAAGTCATCGTGATCCACTATCAAATAATTAAAACTTAAATAGAACATTAGTCCATTCAGTTAGCTACATCCGAATTATCCTCTTCATCCACAGGGACTTCCATCTCCGAAGCAGCATCCCTCAGCTTTTGAACCACAAAGACCTCGACATCTTCTGGTGAGGAGAAAACGTAAATCTCTCCAGCACTACTCCAGTTTAAGCTTTGCCTGGTATAAGAGAGCATGCGCCAAACCCATTTCATGTAAATTTGGCTTGACCTTTGCAAAGCCTTGTGCTGCTTTATGGGAGAGGGTGGTGTTCGGTTAAAAAAAAAAAAAAAATCCAGTCTTTCCCTTTTTGAAACTTGTCCCCTTTTATTTATGTTATTTGGGTCTTAGAGGTCAGATCAGACTGGGAAATCTTTGTAGATTTTTCTGTGAATTTGTCACAGAATGATGCTCTGAAATAGGCAGATGTCTTCAAGTAATTTTAGAAATTCCCTTAGAAATAGATATTCTAAAATTATTTTCTGTTACCCTACCTTCCTCTGAAATGTTTCACACTGTAGTTTTAATTCTTCGAATATTAGAATCTTCATTTCAATATGTTTTTCCAAAGATCAATCAATATTCTACTTTTCCAAGTGATTTATTTTAGCTTATAGCCAGTCTAAAAAAAATTGTCATAATTTCTTACTGGATTGAAAATTTTCTGTCTTTCCCCCCCCCTCCATGGGGTAGCAGTATATATGTAGTCTACTTATATACCATTGGCCTCCTGGATAGTGACTTAAAAATCATCTGTAATTAAATGACTGTGGTGTTTGGTTATGAAATTTATTTCATTTAAGAAACCAGTTCATGCCAGGCGTGGCAGCGCACGCCTTTAATCCCAGCACTTGGGAGGCAGAGGCAGGCGGATCTCTGAGTTCAAGGCCAGTCTGGTCCACATAGTGAGTTCCAGGACAGCTGGGGCTACAGGGAGACCCTGTCTCAAAAAAAAAAAAAAAAAAAAAAAAAGGGAAACCAGTTCATGTTACACACAATCAAATGCAGGCATTCAAACAAGAATGGAATAGTAATTAATTTAAATCCATTTTGAATTTATTGCTTTATATATTTCAAAACATGTATGGTTTCAGTTCAGTAAAATTTATAAAGATTGTGAAGTCTTGAGAAACAGCTGCAAAGATAGTTGGCCTCTTATAGGTTGTGGGGTTTGGTAACTTTTACCTTGAAACCAACTTGGAGGTTTTTGCATGCTTATCAGGGATGATTTTTTTTTTTTAAGTAGTAAAAAAACCCCAACATAACTTGATGCTAAGAACATTTGCACAAATAGTAGGAACTTATAATTAATGAAGTGATCAACCCTAATCATTATTCTTTTTTTCAATTTTATTTTTAGTGAGAGGTTTAAAACAAAAACATGAAGTATTTGTATTTTGGGCCTTTATTTTGTTTGAAATTGTTTTTAAAATCAATCTTATAAAATTTTGTGGCCTTGTTTCTAACCTAACTTCTTTCATAGCCATATTTTTAGGCTTTCAGAAAGATTTTAACTTATTTGTAATATGCAAGAATATGTTTCCTTTGCTATGTAAATATTGTGTTCAATAGAATATTAGAATTATAATGGTAAAATTAGGGTGGTTATGAAAGGTGTGCTTATAATTTCTTACATATCAACTGGTAATTCTTAGAAGGTTGTAGTAAACTTTTTTAATATCATTGATTTTCTAAGACAGACTCCTTTCGAGAGTGTAAAAATACGATATTAATTATGACAGGACATGAGCCCTACCTAGGAGGCTAGTTTATTCAAAGATAATACTAGCTGTGACTCTGATGCACTTTAATTCAGTATTGGACTCTAGTGAAGTATATTTATTCAGTGGTTCTTAACATTTTGTATCAGAGCAATTTCTTAATATTTCTCAAAATATACATTTAAAAATTTAAGCTCCCAGAGATTGTGATTCACTGTTACGGGGTTTGAGAATCTATAGTTTTGTTTCTGTTCTGTTGCTCATTCTCATGATGATTCAAGTTAAGAACCACAGTTATAAACCACTAATTCTTTCTTAGAAGCAAATGTGAAGAAGATTTCCTGCCTCTTCTAAGTCTATCAGTTACTATAATCCACTGAAAATTTACTGTAGGAAGTGAGGTTTGTTATTAGTAAACTCAGTTATATGGACAGATTCAGAAAAATTGAACAATATATTTCTGTTACACAATTAACATGTTATTATGGCAGATATAAATGTTCTGGGTAAAATTTATGATATAAAATAATCTTTTAGTTTTTTTTTGTTTATTTTGCCTGTTTCTGAGCCTTTTTTCAGTTAACTTAAGCTTCTGTTATTGAATAGTCTATACTGTATGTTTACTTACTGTGTGTATACTTTAAAGAAGAAAGAAAAATGAATTGCTTAGATTATTTGAAGGTGGCAGCATTTTACTTCGTCTGATAAGGACAGAATTCATGTATTTGGGATCATTTTCCTAATCGTTTATAACTTTAAGCACGTATTCTGTACTCATTTTGTTGAACTAATATAACAGATGTACATGTCAAAGAAAAAGGTGCTTTTAAAAAAGATTTATTAGCTGGGTGTAGTGGTGCATGCCCTTAATCCTAGCACTTAGGCAGCAGAGACGGGCGGAGAGGCCAGCCTGGTCTACATAGAGACTTGCAGGTCAGCTGGGGCTACAGAGAGACCCTGTCTCAACAAATCAAAAAACAAAACAAAAAAAGATCTATTAAGAAATAAAAAATAAAATTAAAAACCAGTGATATATCTATTCTGAAGAATTATTTGGAAGCTAGACTGCTGTTATAGGACAGAATTTATGGTTATAATGTTTATAGTTTTTTGAGGTCAGTTCTCACAGATATTTTCCCCTCTAACTCTTGAGTCTTTTTCTTTGTAATCATTTTTTCCATTTAGGCATTTAGAAGTTGTATAAGTTCTTTGTGAGCTGTAAACTAATAGATAAACTCTATACTGCTCCTTGAGAAGTTCAGGGTGCAATGCTACATAAATTGTTCAAATGGTTCCCCCTGCTGGCATAACTAATAAAGGTGACCATGTGCAAATTTAATTTCTGATAGAAAAGACAATATATTGCTAATTTGAGGGATCCCCCCGCCCTTTGTGACACAGACACAGGGTTTTTGTATATATTTGTTAGGATTAAATAGATAAATTATGAAAGTCAATGTGGGACATCACCGGAAGTTTTTAATTGTTCTTATTTCCTTTACCACCTTTGGACCTGTCAGATGAATTGCAATGTTAAATGTTTTGGGTAGTTAGATGTTTACTTGCTATTGAGTTATACTCAGATTTGGTAGTAGAATACCTGTTTTTGAAGATCTGAATTCCTTTGAATCACTCTTTTATATGTATTTAGAAAAATA
>NW_008330570.1:1820804-1857035 GCF_000622305.1 Nannospalax galili
TTTAAAATATTACTAAAAATATTATTAGAAAAAATAAGCCAAGTGTGATGGCACGTGCCTTTAATCCCAGGTACATGGGAGGCTGGAGCTGAAAGATTGCAAATTTAAGACCATCCTGGACAATTTAGTGAGACCCTGTCTCAAAATAAAATCAGAGGATTGAGGATATAGCTAGGTGAGAGAGCATTAGATGAAACTACTAGTTAAGACTAGTGATGAAAGATTGAAATGAAACTATAGTACTTTGAAAATTTTCCCTGAAGAAAGTTGTACATTGAAATCAGTGGTTTGGACACATAATACATGACTTCTTTTGTCTTAATGTTATTAATGTTTTCATTAATTTTAAATACTCAAAACATTTTTAGTCTTAAGTATTTAACCCTCAGTTGAACAGTTTTGTTAAGTGATTTTTAAATGATTAATTTCCATTTTGCCAATAAAATTGTTTATAATTACTGATTTAATATTGGTTATACTTTAGACAAGAGATATATGTATTAACAAAACATAATGTACTTGGAAGAATGAACTTAATGTTGTTTCCTTTCTCCTTTTGTGCATTAGGCTACTGTGGAGCAGATATCAAGGCCCTGTGCACTGAAGCTGCCCTGATTGCCCTTCGGAGGCGTTATCCCCAGATCTATGCTAGCAGTCATAAACTGCAGCTGGATGTTTCCTCCATAGTGCTCAGTGCCCAAGACTTTTACCATGCAATGCAGAACATTGTGCCTGCTTCTCAACGTGCTGTGATGTCTTCAGGACATGCGCTGTCCCCCATTATAAGGCCACTGCTGGAAAGAAGCTTCAACAACATCTTAGCAGTCCTGCAAAAAGTGTTTCCTCATGCTGAAATTAGCCAGAGTGATAAGAAAGAAGGTACCATGAACTAATTTTTTATATTGTTAAAATGAAAAAAAAAATAAAGATAATTGGTTTCCTGTATAAGATTAGTTAGAATCTTAAATCTGTTGCACTTATCACTGAATATTCCAGACCTGGCATATTGCCCATATTTGGTAGTTGCCTGGTGAGTGTTTGTAGACCAAATGAATGAATGTTTGTTCTTTCGTGGGATGGTGTATCTGTCTTAATATAGGAGTGTTGCTGTATTTAGAAAGTTGACTATACTAATAGCTTGCATTTATTATAAGTATTTATATAAATTATCATTCATTAATCCTTATCATAGTCCTATGAATTAGTACCCTGATTATACAGAGGAGGAAATGGGTACTTAAGAAAGCAGTTTGGGTTATATAAGGGCACTCAATAAGATTTGAGGCCTGCTCACACTCAGAGAGCATGACTGCCTGCTCATGCTTTGAGCCTGCATTGTCATAATGTCTCTGTGGATTCAGTTCATCAAATGTATTTTGATGTTATTGACAGAACATTCTGCAGTGTGTTGTGCTGATTAAGATGTAAGCTATTGGTAAGGGAGTAAATTAGAGCCTGACTATCCAGATCTTAAATTTAATTGAACTTCAAGATTGTACTTTGGATTTGAGATAAAAAAGAATACAATATGTTGGGAATATAGCACAAGTGGTAGAATGCTTACCTATCCTGCTTGAAGCCCTGACTTCATTCCCAGCATCACATAAAGTGGATGGATGTGGTGGTACACACCTATGATCCCAGCACTTGGGAGGGTAGAGGCGGGAGGATCAGAAGCTTGAGGTCCCTCAGTAACACAGGGAGGTCATCAAGACTAGCCTGAGCTAAATGAAACTTTTTTTTTTTTTTAAAAAAAAAAAGAAAAAAAAAAAAAAAAAGGAAATTTAGGTCAATATTGAAATTAAAGTAACACTGTAATGTTTGAGAGGAAGTCATATGTTTTATTTAAATTTCCCTAGTATATAGGACCTAGTTTGGGGAATAGTTTGTATCAAATAGAAAATTTTTCAGAGAATTATAACATTAAAAATCAGCTTAATATTAGCGAGGCATGGTGGATGCCTTTAATCCCAGCACTTGGGAGGCAGAGGCAGGTGGATCTCTTGAGTTCAAGGCCAGCCTGGTCTACATAGCGAGTTCCAGGCCAGTTGGGGCTATAGGGAGACCCTGCCTCAAAGACAAAAAAACAAATAAACAAAAATAGAACATTAATATTATTCAGTGACTCTTGAGTGAATAGTCAGTGAATCATGAATATTATTCAATTTGGCTATCATATTTTTCAGAGACCATAATTTTGAAATCATATTTTAAAGTAAAAATTTGTACATAGTACCACATGGATTACTTTATTCTTTAAATTTTGACTGATAGGGAGGAGAACAAATATCTACTGACTATGTTTGTGAGTTAGGCTTTATGTCATGATTTGACTACTTTTTAATCTGTGATTGTGATTTCTCTCTCTCTGCCCTCCCTCACCCCGTTTGTTTCTGTTCGTTTGTTTGTTTTCTGAGAAAGGGTTTTACTCTGTAGCAGAGGCTGGCCTAGAACTCACTATGTAGCCATAGCTGACCTTAAGTTCATAACAGTCCTCCTGCCTCAGACTCCTAAGTGCTAAGATTACAGGTGTTGGCCACCATACCCCAACTTACATATGATTTTCATAACTAGGAGTACATATTCAATTAAATACATGTTTGTTACTTTAGAAAAGTAATAACAGTTTTTACCTTCAATTTTGACAGCCTCTTTTATTCCACTTGAGTATTTCCATTTTATGGAATTGTTATCTGTTTTTAGTTTTATTTTCCCATAAGCATAAAGCATATACTTATATTTAGTTCCAAGTAATGAAACTAAATGTCATGTATTAATGGAGAGTAGGAACTAAATTTTATTGTTATGAATACTTGCATTTTTACTACTTTAATGTATTATTCTAGTTTGTTTTAGTCTTTAATATTTTTCCTTAGATCTATATCTTTTCTTTGTTTATGACATCATTCAAAAGATAATATTTTCCAAATTAGAACTAATAGTTTGCTTTTAAAAGTCACTGCTGGCATAGTTCTTATTTTATTAAATTTTTTCTTTGTGTGTATATGAGAGAGAGAGAGAGAGAGAGAGAGAATGGTTATGTGTCATGGTTGGCTTCAGTTGTCAACTTGACATACCTGGGAAGAGGGAACCTGAATTCAGGAATTTCCTCTATCAAGTTGGCCTGTGGGCCTATCTGTGAGGCATTTTTTTGATTGTTGAGTATTGTGGGAGGGCCTAGTCCACTGTGGGTGGTGGCACCCCTGGGCAGGTGGTGCAGGATTGTATGAGAAAGCAGGCTGAGCACTGGCCAGAGGAGCAAGCCAGTAAGCAGTTCCTTCATGATCATACTTCAGTTCCTGCCTCCAGGTTCCTGCCCTGGCTTTCTTCAATGCTGAACTATAAGCTGTAAAGTGAAATAAACTCTTTCCACTCCAAGTTAGTTTTGGTCAGAGTTTTTATCACCACAATAGAAAGCAAGATAGGACTCTGTATGTGTCTTGCATACGTGTATAGGGGAGGGGTATGTGTGCATATTGGTACGTGTGCAGCTGGACCCTGAGGTTGATGTTGGAAATCAGCCACAATTGTGCTTCCATCCTATTCACTGATGTGGAGTCTTACACCTAGAGCTCATTGATGTGACTAGCCTTGCTAGACAGCTGCTCTGGGGTCCCTTGTCTTTGCCTTATGAGGCAGGAATTAGAAGCAGGTTGCTACAACCACCTCGTATTCATGTGGATTCTGGGGATTTGGACTCTTATCCTTATGCTTGCATGGCAAGCTCTTAACCACTGAACCATATGCCCAGTATCTTATTTTATGTAGTATTCTTCTATTTTCTTTTTTCTTTTTTCTTGGAAGAGTATGATTTATTCTTTTTCTCAAGATAAGGTCCTGCTATGTTGCCCAGGATTGCTTTGAACTCCTGGGCTAAAGCCGTCCTCCAGGCTTAGCTTCCTGAGTAGCTGAAGTCACAGGTGTGTGCCACTTGACTAGAGTTGATTTCTGTAAAATTCAGTTCTAAATCTGCACATGTAGCATTGAGCTTATCGACTGAATTGGCACTTTTGACAGACGTGTGAAATGTAGCTATTTAGTACTTAAGATTGTGGTTTTGGAAATGTATTAAGTATTGTGTTCCTCAGTGGAAATTTTAGTTCCAGTTTATCCTGTGAGTAGTAGCCCTAAGGCCAATAGAAAGACTAATGTTCCTTGAATGGGTACATTTTTAAGGTTGACTCTGAATTCTTAACTCTTATCATTCCTTTAAAATATTTATGTATGCCACCAGATGTGGTGGCGCATGCCTTTAATCTCAGCAGAGGCTGGTGGATCTCTGTGAGTTCAAGGCCAGCCTGGTCTACATAGCCAGTTCCAGGTCAGCTAGGGCTACAGGGAGACCCTATCTCAAAAAGGCAAAAAAAAAAAAAAAAAATGTATGTGAGTATGTGCAGGTGTGTTTGTGTTTGTATCAGCATATGCCGTGTGTGTGTGTGGTATGGAGTTATAGGCAGTTGTAAGCTGCCAGACATGGGTGCTAGGAACCAAACTCAGGTCCTCTGGAAAAGTAGCAAACACTCTTAACTGCTGAGCCATCTCTCCAATTCCTAGAGTTTTCCCTCCCTCCCAAGACAGGGTCTCGCTTATTGTAGCCCTAGTGGCCTGGAATTGGCTGTGTAGAACAGGCTTCCTCGAACTCACAGAGATCTGTCTGTCTTTGCCTCCCAAGTGCTGGGATGCACATATTACCTAACTGTCTTAATTAGGCAAGGTTTTCCTTGAAGTATGGGTAAATCATTTTAAAAATATGTGTCGGGCTGGGCGTGGTGGTGCATGCCTTTAATCCCAGCACTCAGGAGGCAGAGGCAGGCAGACCCCCGTGAGTTCAAGACCAGCCTGGTTTATATAGTGAGGTTCAGGACCGCTGGGGGCACAGGGAGACCCTGTCTCAAAAAGACCAAAAAAAAAAAAAAAAAAAAAAAGTGTCAATCTGTTGTTTATTGTTGCTTTTCTGAGAATTGGCCTTGACTTAACTGCCTTATTAATTGGATAAAATGTGGAATGGACTGGTTTTGATCCAAATTGAACTCGTAGGTGAGATTTTATGAGAGCACACTTCTTTCCCAGACTCCTTTTAGTCAGCAAAGTCTCCCAAATTATAGCTCATAATACTTAAATGGATAGTCTGTAAAAGTGATGGAGTGAATTACATTTATGCATTATTCAAAATGCTATAGTACATCAGTTTGCATGATCAATCTGAGCTTTTAACAATCATGTTATTTTCTATATACTATATTAGCTAATACCATTTAATTTTTAACCCAGTTGTCCTTTGCTTTGGTAGAGTATTGTTATTAAATGAGTTTATAAGACTTGTGCTTTTTTTTTTTAACAGACATAGAAACTCTAATTTTAGATGATAGTGAAGATGAGAATGCTTTATCAATTTTTGAGACGAGTTGTCACTCAGGATCACCAAAGAAACAGTCATCAGCTGCTACTATAACTAAACCTTACCTTCACTTTACAATGTGAGTAATTATATCAGATTTTTCTTAGTTTAGAATGACTTTTGCTACCTTATGTTTAGAGTGGTAGTGTAGTTTTGCTGCTGGTTGTACTCTTGGAGCATTTTTCCTTTGTTTGGATACAATTCTGAAAAACTTCTACTGTGTCTACCTTTTTGTGTGGTAATAATTACTTTGTTATTCAGCTAAATTTTGTTTTTTCCAAGAAGGAGAAATGTTATTTGCTAGTTTGTCTCTTTTAAAAAATATTTACTATGATCCATGGGACATTAACTTGTGATAAATTTCAGGTGATAATTTGGAGACTTGGAAGCTGCTAAAGAGAGTTTGAATTAGAAATTGCTCAGTGATTAAACAAATAACATTTTGATTCTTAAAAGCTCATTAGTTTACACTAATTTGGATTTTTTTGTTTTTCTACTTTTATCTTTTTACTGTCTATGTTATAACAACTTTTGTTGTACACTATAGTGGGTAAAGTTTTTTTTGTGCAAATGTAATTTTAGATTACAAGACCTAGTAGTTTTCAAATACTAAAGTATCACTATTTATATTTACATAATTAGCAACAATTGAAGGGCCATAAAATTCCATTCAGGTTTGTTTACTAGCACTTGTAATGGAAGATGATGGATTATGTGTCCTCCGTCCCTCCCTCCCTCCCTCTCTCCCTTCTTCCCTTCCTCTTTCCCTTCCTGTTGTTTTTTTGAAGCAAGGTCTCACTCTGTAGCTCAGGCTGGCGTGGAACTCAATATGTAGTCCAGGCTTGCCTCAAATTTGTGAATGTCTTCCTACCAAGTGCTAGGATTACAAATGTGAATCACCATGCTTGGGTGGGTTATGTGTACTTTTAAGTAATTCTTTAAAGTATTTTGAATGAGTTTAAGTCTTCAACTTTAATCAGAGTTTCCTCCATGTAGATTGTCTGAAATGTTGCTTTGATTATATGCATTGATAAACTTTTCTTGATTTTCATGTTTTAAAACTGAGCCTAAGTTACTTAACTCTATTTTTTATTCTTGGTGTGTTCTTTCACAGCAAGCTCTTATTATTAGAAAACTTTTTTTTCTAGATCCTTTCCTTTCTACTCACAGGAAAGCTTTTTAGACTTTTATAGCCTTTCGTAGATCTGTTTTGTTGATAGCAGGCAGGTTGAATACTTTTTTCTGCTTTTTACCTAGCCAGCCTTTCTGTGTGTGTGTGACTTGCATTGACAATTTTAGTTGTTTGAATTATATATTATCAGGAGATAAGCTATCAGAAGACTTTTTTTCAGCTTTATAAGATAGTTCCTGTCGGTAAAGGAATACAAAAATAGATTTTGTTATTAGAAAACTTCATTTCTAGTGTTTTATTTGATATTATGAACATCCTGTTATTGATTTAATGTGTGCCACTGGTCTGGATCATTAATTTATTTTTTCTAAAAGAATTGGTTAAATTTTAGCTTCCTTTATATAAGCTATTATAGTTTACTGGTTGAATTGTTTTCTAGAGCAAGCTTTTTTCTTTTTTTCCTTCTTTTTTTTTTTTTTTCAGTCTTTTTGAGACAAGGTCTCCCTGTAGACCCAGCTGTCCTGGAACTCACTATGTAGACCAGGCTGGCCTTGAACTCACAGAGATCCACCTGCCTCTGCCTCCCAAGTGCTGGGATTAAAGGCATGCACCACCATGCCTGGCTTTTTTCCTTCTTTTTGAGATAGGGTCTTATGTAGTCTAGGCTGACTTGAAACTCACTATGTCGTTGAGGCTGACCTTGAACTCCTGGTTTTCCTGTCTCCTCCTCCCAAGTGCTAGGATTATAGGCATGTGCCACCATGCCTGGCACAGCATTTTTCTTTCTAGCTGCTTCAATAATATTCAGTCATTAATCTCTATTCACTCATTCATTCCAATTTCTGTTTGTTTACTGTCTGCCATACTTGGTGCTCAAAACATAAGCATAAGTAAGTTGTACTTCTTAGTCTGAAGAAATTTTGTTACTGGAATTGGCAAAGGTTGACATTACCAAAGTTCTAGGAAAGTAAAACTTCTGCTTGAAAGTCCAGGAAAGCTTTGTAGAATACATAGTCACAGTCAATGTCCATTTGAGAATGAAGGGATGAGAGTTGGTATCTGAGTCCTCACAAACTAGACATGTACTATAGGTAAGTTATATTTGTGCTGCCATCATGTTACAGATGAGGAAACTGAAGCACAGGTAACCTTGAGAGAATTATCCAGGAATCTTTTTGCTAGCAGATTGCAGACCCAGGCTTTGAACTATTTGTTTCCTCAGATCATATTTTTTTTCCCCCAAAACTGATTTTAAAATTATTATTATTTTGTTTCTTTTGAGATAGGTTCCTACTGGGTAGTTCTGGCTAGTCTGAAAGTAACCACGTAGCTCCAGGTTGGTCTCAGACTTGCAGCAATCCTCCTCCTTCAGCTTCTCAAGTGCTGGCTCAAAATTAATTGGTTGATAATAATTTTTTTTTTTTTTGGTGAGTTGGGAAATGTGATCTTTCTAAGAAGTATGCAGATTAAAATAAAAGTCTTTCATAAAGAATGCACATAGGTTTTGTTTGTTTATTTTGGTTTTACTTTTTGTTTGAGTAGCATGTGTTAGTATGCCAGATCAATGCAGAGCAGAACAAGGTAATTGGTAAGAAGAAAGCCTGGGCTCAATGATGATCTGTAGCTGTATTAGCGGGGTGCTACTAGCAGGTTTCTGGGAATCATCTTCTTCCCAAAATGTTGAAATCTGTTTTTAAGATTTAAGAAACAGTAGATGTCAGTAGTTTACTGCTCTGGAAGGAAAAAACAAGTTTTCTTTCTTACTTTATATTACCTTAGGGGATTAGAGACAGCTTTCTGAGGTTTTAAAAAATGAAAATAGCTTTGTTTTTTCTAATTAGAAAGATGATATACTCTGTAGAAAATTCAAGTAATAAAGAAGAGCATAAAGAAGAAAGTAAAAATTAAAGCCTCAGAAGCTGAAGGTAATATTTGTTAAAGTTTTGGTGACCACCCCCCATGTTCTCTTTGTTCCTAGAATTAGCTCTGAACATTATTTTATGTAGATTATTTTCTTCTATAAGTTAATGTAACTTGCTTTTTAAAGTATGTGTGTGTGTGTGTGCGTGTGTGTGTGTGTTTGTGCACGTGCGCCATGTGTGTGGGTGCCCACAGAGGCCAGAGGAGGGTGTTGGATCCCTTGGAGCTGGTGTTACAGGCGGGTGCTGGGAACTGAACTCAGGTCCTCTGCAAGAGCAGAAAGTACTGTTAACTGCTGATCTCTCTAGCCCCATAATTTGCTTTTTTGTCCATTATGCTGGGAATGTTGTTTCATGTTAAAATATGCTTAATGTTATTCTTCTAAGATATTCACATAAGATAGTTCCGTTGGTAAAGTGCTTGCCATGCAAGCATGAGGACCTGAGTTTTGATTTCCAGCACCCATGTAAAAGGCTGAATTTGTTAGCATGTACTTGTAATCTCAGCACTGGAGAGGTGCAGATGGACGAATCCCTGGGGCGTTCTGACTGACTAGCCAAGCCTAATGGCAAACTAGTACTCAGTGAGAGACTGTCTCAGAAACCAAGATAGATGGCTTAAAGACACTCGAGGTTACCCTCTGGCCTCCATATATATGCACACACATAAATCTGCACCTGCAAACACACACACACACACACACACACACACACACACACATACACACATATTAAAAGGTAGCTGCAGGTAGTGGCATAATATCTAATAATTTTTAGATGTCCCAAAATTTATAAACTATAAAATCTGAAGTTTTCAATGATTCTACTTTATAAGCAGACTACTGTATAAATCTAAGTATATGTTTTTACACCACTATCTGATTCAGAACAAGATAAACTTAAAAAAAAGATGTGTATCAAAGGATGTATCTGCTCAAAACCTTCATATAAGTTGCTAAATTGTTTTCTAGAAAGAGTGTGTCAATTTGAATTTCTACCATTAATAAGAGTGCTGTGTTTTATACCCTTTTAAATTTTGAGCCCCCCTCCCTTTGGTAGTGATGGGCATTGAACCTAGGGTGTTGGGCAAGTTAGGCAGATGTCCTATTATTGAGTCACTTTTCGAGCTGGTTTTGTCTTTAAATCGTTATTGTAGATAGTTTAAAACAATACTTTGTGGAGCCGGAGAGGTGGCTCAGTGGTTAAGAACACTGACTGTTCTTGCAGAAGACCCAGGTTCAAATCCCAGTACCCACATGGCAGCTAACAACTGTCTGTAACTCCAATTCCAAGGGATCTGACAGCCTCTTCTGTCATCTGTGGGCATTGCACAACATGGGTGCACTTACCTACATGCAGCAATACACATGTACACGTAAAATAAAAATAATAAATAAAATATTTTTAAAAATACCTTGCTTGTTTTAATCATTACTTTATTCTTTCATTTATTCATTCACTCTTTCAAATATTTTGTGAAAGTACTGGACACTGTCCTAGGTACTTTGGATATGCCAGCAAACAAATAGTAAGCTCCCTGCCCTCCCTGCAGTTACATTTTAGATAAAGATACAGACAGTAAAATAGCAAGAATATTGGCTAGATGGTAAGATAACTATTATAAAAATGTGGAGAACTGAAAAAGATAAGTACACCTGTGGGGGTGAGATGAATTACAAAATGATTGGAACATACATTTTGGCGCATTTAGATCATATTCAGAAAAGTTGTGCCTTTTCCCCATTCTACCAATTGTGAGAATACCAGTTTTCCCATCCTTCCACTAATTATTGGCATTAAAATTAATGTGTATTAGTCTAACAGATAAAAATATTTTTCATTTTATTTCCTTTCTGTTTTAATGACTTCCGTACTCTTCTTTTTTTTTTTTTTTTTGTTTTTTTGAGACAGGGCTTCCCTGTAGCCCCAGGTGGACTGGAACTCACTATGTAGACCAGGCTGGCCTCAAACTCACAGAGATCCACCCTGCTTCTGCCTCCCAGGTGCTGGGATTAAAGGCATGTGCCACCATACCAGGCTCCATACCTTTCTTTTAAAAATATTTTATTTTAGCATTTAAATTTATGTGTATGAGTGTATTTCCTGCATGTGTGTAAGTGCACCCGTGTCATGCAATGCCAGCGGAGATCAGAAGAGGGTGTCAGATTCCCTGGAACTGGAGTTATGGGTGATTGTTAGCTGCCATGTGGATGCTGGAAATCGAACCCAGGTCCTCTGCAACAACAGTCAGTGCTCTTAACCTCTGAGTCATTTCTCTAGCCCTGACTTCTATATTCTTCTGAAGCCAAGATCCTTCTTCCTTCAGACCCTGATCATCAGCTTCCCATTTCTCCTTGGTTACACCATAGACCTTTCTGCATATAACTGGACTGTATTCACTTTCAGCATCTTGAGAGCCACAGTTCATTCAGTTGTCTCAGCTAGAATTGGACACCATCCCTTGTGTCTGTCTGTCTGTCTGTCTGTCTGTCTGTCTCTCTCTCTCTCTCTCTCTCTCTCTTTCCCTCCCTCCCTCCCTCCCCCCCCTTCCCTAGTCAGTGATGAAGTCCTTTTGATTTTTCCTATTAAATTACTTCCTTTTCTTTTCTTTCTTCTTCTTCTTCTTCTTCTTTTTTTTTTTTTTTTTTTTAACTCTGTTTGAGAGAAGGTCTCCCTGTAGCCCTAGCTGGCCTGGATCTCACTATGTAGACCAGGCTGGCCTTTTACGTACAGAGAGGCCTCTGCCTCCTGAGTGCTGGGATCAAAGACTCTACCACACCCGACTTTCTCTGTTTCTTTTCTTGTTTAGCCTTTTAAGATCTTGGGCCTTGGTTACTGCAAGAGACCCCTAGCCAGTTATCTTTTTTCCCATTTGCTTTCTTTCAAACCTATTTACATACTGATATACTGAGCTGAAGTTTCAAAGCATGTTCAGGTGTCCCTTTGTATCTCATGGTACTAAAACCTGTGAATGCTCAAGTTTCTTAATATAAAAATTGTCTAGTATTTACATATAATCCATATACATTCTCATATATATTAAATCATTTTAGGTTACTTATAATTTCTAAAATAATGCATGTTTTATTTTTTTTGTTCAGCAAATAATAATAATAATCATAATAATAGTATGTCAGTGTTCAGTATAGGCACAGTTTTTCCCTCCAGTATTTGGATTGAACCCATGGGTTTAGAATTCATGAATATAGGGGGCCAGCTGTATGTGTGTATGCCGCTCCTCTAAAGTCTTCTAATGATTCCTCATTGTCTTCAGTGTGTGTTTTAAACTTTAACATGGTTCACAAAAACTGAGGTTTTGTTTTACTTGTTTGTTTTGATGTGTGTGCTGGTGCATATCATGTGGAGGCCAGAAGGCATCCTTAGGTGTCCTCAAGAACCATTTACTTTGTGTTTTGAGGCTGGATCTCTAATTATTTTGGAGCTTTCTGATTAGGCCAAACTGGCTGATTGGCCAGCAAGCCCTAGGGATGTTCCCGTCTCCACCACCCAGTGCTGGAAGACAAACCCACATTACCGCACTGGCTTTTTTTTAGGTGAGTTCTTGGCATTGAACGCAGGTCCTCATGCTTGGAGGCCAAGCAGTTTACTGACTGAGCCATCTCCCTAACTCTGTTGTTTTTTTTCTTCTACTAATTGTCATTCTATAACATGCTTCCATATTTGTAGGTCACATCTTAATGTAGTAGGAACCTGCATTTTGAAACCATATAGACGTAATGAAATATAGTTTTTATTTGTTTGATTTGTGGTACTAGTGTTGGAACCTTGGGCCTTTTGCATGTTAAGCAAACAACACTGAGGAACATCGTGGATCCCCAAATGCGAATTTGAAACTACAGTTTCATATCTAATCTCTCTGAGCTTTGTTTCCTCATGTTTAATCAAATGAAATTTTATATGCCTAGAATTTTTAAAAATTTTATTGTTTTTATTTTATGTGTGTGTATTGCCTGCATATATGTACACCCATGCAGTCCACCGAGGAGAACAGAAGAAGGTGTTGGATCCCCTGGAACTGGAGTTATGGGCAGTTGTTAGCTGCCATGTGGGAGCTGGGATTTGAACCCGTGTCTTTTGCGAGATATAGCCAGTGCTCTTAACTGCTGAGCCATCTCTCCAGCCCCTTTATGCCTAGAATTTTTGTTTGTTTGTTTGTTTGTTTTGCTTTATTGAGATAGTATTATGCCTAGAACTTTTTTGGTTTGTTTCTTTTGCTTTTCTGTGATGGTGTCTCCCTGTAGCCCCAGCTAACCTGGAACTTGCTATATAGACCAGGCTGGCCCTGATCTCACAGAGATTTGCCTGCCTCTGCCTCCCGAGTGCTGGGCTTAAAGGTGTGCACCACACTCATCCTATTTCCTAAAATTTTTAAGAAAACTGAAGCCTTATGTGGTGGCCCCATCTGTAATCTCAGCACTTGGAGGCTGAAACAGAAGGATTGTGAGTTGGAGGCCCTCATTGGGCTACATAGTAAGACTATCACTAAAACAAAACAAAACAGAACACAGCAATAATAAAATAGCAAGAAATCTATATGAAATGCTTGTTATCAAAATGTGTTTGAGTGCTCTAAAATTATTAGCATATTTTTCCAAAATTTTCTTAATGTTTATTTTAGATAGTATTGATTAATTCTTTAGGATTTTTTGTTTTGTTTAGTATTTTTTTTATTTGATGTGTATGTGTGCATTGCCTGCATGTATGTAAGTGCACCCATGTTATGCAATGCCCTTGGAAGAGGGCATTGTATTGGCCTGAAAATGGAGTTCTAGATGATTGTTAGCTGCCATGTGGGTGCTGGGACTCGAACTTGGGTCTTCTGAAAGAACAGCCAGTGCTTTTAACTGCTGAGCCATCTCTCCAGTGCCCCCCGCCCTTCCTTGATTTTTTGAGACAGGGTCTCACTGTGTAGCCATTGCTGGCCTGGAACTTCCCATGCAGACTAGACTGCCTAGAACTAGTAAATAGCTGCCTGTCAAGTGTTGGGATTAAAGGCATGTACTACCATGCATGTACTGTAGGAATTTTTAAATTAGAACTCATTAAATATCTATAAATATTAAATAAATAAAGTATAAATGTTTTTGAAGAATTGGCCTTTTCTTATAAAGTCCTCGTGTTTAAGCTGAATTTCATGCTTTTCTTGCTAAAGTTGTTGTTTGATATGGTCTGTGTTATGTTGCATTGTTTTTGCAATCCTGAATAGGATTGTGTTGTTGTATTTTTAACTTTTTTTTTTTTTTTTTTTTTTTTTTTTTTTTTTGTCTCCCTATAGCCCCAGCTATCCTGGAACTCACTATGTAAACCAGGCTGGCCTCGAACTCACAAAGATCCACCTGCCTCTGCCTCCCGAGTGCTGGCATTAAAGGCATGCACCACCACACCCAGCTGTGTTTTTAACTTTTTAAAAAATTTTATTTATTACTTTTATTTTATGTGTATGTGTGTATTGCCTGCATGTAGGTAAGTGCACATGTGTCATGCAGGATTGTGGTTTTCTTTTTTTTTGGTCATTTTGAGACAGGGTCTTCCTGTAACCCCAGCTGTCCTGGAACTCACTATGTAGACCAGGCTAGCCTTGAACTCACAGAGATCCACCTGACTCTGCCTCCGAGTGCTGGGATTAAAGGTGTGTGCCACCACGCCCAGCAAAGATTGTGTTTTTTAATGATGGTTATTGGTAGTGTTTAGTAAAATCTACTATTTTTCTTTTTCTGTCTTTTGTTTCTTTGCTGGTAGATTCCAATGCCATTAGTAATTCTCTTGTATTTTTCTAGTGCATTTTAATTTCCTTTAAAGTTATCAGTTTTCACCCATTTCTTTTTCTGTATTCTTTTAGTCTTGCCTTAGCATTTGTAGTTTACAGTGAGTAGCTAGACTTGTTTCATTTACCTTTTTATTTTTTTGGTCTTTTTGAGACAGGGTCTCCCTGTAGCCCCAGCTGTCCTGGAACTCACTATGTAGACCAGGCTGGCCTTGAACTCCAGAGATCCACCTGCCTCTGCCTCCCAAGTGCTGGGGTTAAAGGCATGCGCCACCACGCCCGGCCCCATTTATCATTTTTAATGGTACTGTAGAATATTGAAAATGAAAATTACATTTGCTTTAATATATTTTTCTTTTCTGGTGTATGGTTTTAAATGTCAAATTAGGGTAAGAACAATTAGTTTTATTATCACAGAAACAGAATTTGCTGTCTCTGAAAAACTTTTAAAAAATTGTGGTGATTTAGCCCATTACTGTAGCTAAAACAGAATATCTTAGTCTGGGTAATTTATAAATAGCATGAGTTTATTATTCACAGTTATAGAGGCAGCGAAGGCCAAAATAAGGCACCAGCATATCTAGTGAAGACCTGGTCTCTGCTTCCAGGATGGTACCTTGAAGGCTTTGTCTCCTCACATTGCAAAAGGAACTAACAAGGCTAGGCCAGCTCATTCTTTTGAACTGTTTTATAAAGCTCTGTTTACATGATATAATCACTTGTTAAAGGCCGTACCTCTTGATGTTGTCACACTAATGATTAAATTCAACATTGAATTTGTAGAGGACACCTTCAGAACATAGTGGTGGTAAAATACATGTAACATAAAATTTACCATTTTAACCATATTTTGATTTGGGAAGTTGGGGTTGAGACAGAGTCTCACTGTATAGCTTAGGCTCCCCCAGAGTTTACTCTAGTCCAGGCTGTCTTCAAATTTGTGATTCTCTTGCTTCAGCCTTTTGAGTGCTAGGATTATGGGTGTTAGCCACCATGCCCAGCTTTAACCATTTCTGTTTTAAGTCTCCTACTTGTTAACAATCTTCAGATCTACATTTTTCCTTTCTCTTTTCTCTTTTTTCCAGATCTACTTTTCAAAATATTTTATTATTTTTATTTATATGTATGAGTGTATTGCCTGCATGTAGATAAGTGCACCCATGACGTGCAATGCCTGCGGAGGACAGAAGAAGCCATCAGATCCCCTGGAACTGGAGTTTCAGACAGTTATTAGCTGCCATGTGGGTGCTGGGATTCGAACCCAGGTCTTCTGCAAGAACAACCAGTGTTCTTAACTCTGAGCCATCTCTCCAGCCCCAGATCTACTTTTCTAATTGAGGAAGTGAGATTCTTACTGTTTGATCTTGAATGATTCATCGCTAAGTAATAATAATTTTTGCAGTCTCCAAGTTAATGCATAGTATGATGAGTAACTGTTGAAGTTTTCTTTCATTTAGAATGGATGTTATATGATCAGAGGTAGTCAATATTTTAGAATCATGAGTCATGGAAAAATGACTACATGTAAGCAAAGAGGTTTTATGAATTTGAAGTTTAATTCTTTTAATGAAAGAATTTTCCCTAATGGTTCATGCATGCTGATATTCAGAATATATCATTTTAAAACCTGTTATGTTTTATAGGTCACCATATCATCAGCCAACCTCTTACAGACCACGATTATTGCTGTCTGGAGAACGAGGTTCAGGTCAAACTTCTCACCTTGCTCCAGCAGTTTTGCATACACTAGAAAGATTCTCTGTGCATCGGCTAGATCTCCCAGCACTTTACTCAGTTAGTGCCAAAACACCTGAAGAATCATGTGCACAGGTACGTTTGTACAATATCACAGTATGTTGCTTTTGTCTTGCTAGTGTGTATATAATGTATAGTGTGTATAGCTAAGGGTTTTTCAAAGATTGATGAATATTAACTTTTTCTTGGCTGTTTGTTAGCATTCTAATGTTAGTACAGAAGATCCTTTCACTGTATATTTTTTAAAATGAGTTCATGTTTTTCCTTCATTTTTCTGACCCTGTTTTCAAAGTTGTGGTTTCAGAGTTGAGTGTGGTGGTACACACCTTTAATCGCAGCACTTGGGAGGCAGAGGCAGGTGGATTTCTGTGAGACTGAGGCCAGCCTAGTCAAGTTCCAGGCCAGTTGGGGCTACAGGGAGACCTGTCTCTACCAACCAACCAACCAACAAACAACAAATCAAAGATGTGGTTTCAGAGTCATTTTAGACTGTCTTTGTTTAGAGCCTCATTCTAGAAAGGGAAATGATATTTAATTTGTATCAGTACTGTAGTATATTTGATGCTCGATTTCTTTCTCTTAGGAAACAATGATGCCTTATGAGGCAAAGGACTTGGTAGGGTTATTTATATTTGCTGAGGTTTATATATACAGCCATAAATCAATTACAAATTATATCATGTTGGAACTGGGAAAGGGTGAGGGGAGTAAATCTTTTAATTGATTTTCATAGAATATATTTTGATCATATTCAGACCCTCTTTCCCATTTCTACCCTCACCTTACTGTTCCCTCGTACTCGTGACTTCATGTCTTGTATTACCATTTTTTTTTTTTCAAGGCCTATCAAGTCTAATCTGTATTCCCCAAAATGCTTTTGGGCATGGGTTCTATACCATGGTGTCTCTTCAACCTGCTAGGTGACATACCCTTAAAGGGAACTGAATCTCCCTTTCCCTGGCAGCTATCTACTTCCAGTAGATCTTAGGCTAGGACTGGGTCTTCTTGCCTATCTCCTCCATCCATGCTGAATTTTTGTCTGACTTGGGTTTGCACAAGTCTTGTGCATGCTGTCACAAGTGTTGTGGGTTTATATGTGCAGCTACCCTGTGATATCTAGACAGTATAGTTTCCTTGTAGTTATCTACCATCTCTGGCTCTTAAAATCTTTCTGCTTCCTCTTCTACAATGATCCCTGGGAGGAGAGGATGTGATATAAGTATCTCATTTAGGAATGAGCACTCTGCAATGTCTTGTTCTTTGTACATTGACCAGTTGTGGGTCTTTGCTGTAAGAAGAAGCTTCTCTGGTAAGCGTCAAGGAATGCGCTGATCTACAAGTATAATAGCAAATCATTAGGAGTCAATACTATGCCTGTTTTGCACTGTAGATTCTCCCCTACAGCCTGTGACCTGTCTAGCCACAGGCTCTTGGCCTTGATAACAGTGCCAGGTATTGGCCACATCTTGTGAAGTGGGCCAATCACAAGGTGGTTGTTTACTCCCAGTAATTTTTGTGCCACTATTGCACCAGTGTGAGTGTCTTGCCAGACCAGTCATTACTGTAGTTTGCAGGGTTTACAGCAGGGTAAGGTTGATGGTTAATTTTCTCTCCCAGTAGCATGCATAACACCTGAGGGAAATAAATTTTTGAGCCAAGGAGGACTAAGTGTTTCTATATCTCTATATAGTATCTGCTTCATAGTGAGTGCTCTTTAGATATTTTTTTAAACTTTTTTTTTTCTTTTTCCCATGTTCATGTCTGTATGTGTGATGGGTATGCATACATGTGGAGGCCTGAGGCTAATGTTGGGAATCATTTTCTATACCTTTTCTACCTTATTCACTGCGAAAGGGTCTCTTAGTCAACCCAGAGCTTGCAAATATAGTTAGTCTCTCTAGCCAGGTTGCTTTGGGGATCCCCTGTCTCTGCCTTCTGAGACTAGAATTAAAGATGGGCTGTCATGCCTACCCAGCATTTACATGGGTTCTGGAGATATGAACTCCAGTCCTCAGCTTATTCAGCAAGCATTTTACCACTAAGCCATCTCCCCAATCCTTCCTTTATTTTTGAAAGAGGTTTTGCTCTGTTGCCTAACCTGGCCTGGAACTCCTAGTCTCAAGTGATCCTTCTGCCTCACCTCTCTAGTATCTGAGACTGCAGGTGTCTGCTCAGAAGAGGGTGCTTGTTAAATATTTGAACAGTCATATTTCTAATAAGAGAGAGAAGTGTCACTTTGTATTTTGATATTTAGCCCACTTTGTAATATAGTTTGGATTACTAATGAAGTAATATTTTACCCAATATTGTTGTTTGTAAGTATTTAATACCTGTGCTATAATTATTTACTTAGAAACCATTCCTGTCTTGTAGCAAGAGGTGTATGTTTGATAAACAGTTCATGGTAGTGTTGACTTAATCTTTTAGTAACAGCTGGGTTTGAACAGTACTGTGTGTGTGTGTGTGTGTGTGTGTGTGTGTGTGTGTGTGTGTGTGTGTCTGTCTGTCTGTCTGTCTCTGTCTGTATCTTTTTAAGACAGGATCTTTCTGTAGCTCTAGCTGACCTGGAACTGGCTATGTAGACCGGGCTGGCATCAGTCTCACAGAGACCTGCTTGCTTCTATATCCCTTTTGCTGGAATTAAAGGCATATACCACTGTGTCCGGCTGAACAGTACTTAGAAGATTTTGTTTAAAGGTTTCTTTCCAAAACCTCTGGGCTTAATAGAAAGCTGTATACCAGTGTTTTCCTCCTAGTTTGCACATTTAGTTCATCCTGTCTGTGAGGTTTTCAATACTGTTTACTTATATGCTTGCTCATACTTTTCCTTCTGGGTGGGAAAATTGTGGAGGTTTCTGTAAGATAATTTATTATTTTTTAATATTTTATTTATTATTTTTATTTTATGTGTATGAGTGTAATGCCTCAGAGTTCAGAAGAGGGCTTCGGATTCCCCTGGAACTGGAACCAAGGATGGTTCGTAGCTGCCATGTAGGTGCTGAATTGAACCCAGGTCCTCTGCAAGAGCAGTCAGTGCTCTTAACTGCTGAGCCATCTCTCTAGCCCCCTAAGTAAGAGAGAAAATGCTACAAATGGAGCTTATTAGCAAAAGAGTGATATGTCATTATTAAGGCATGCAAGGTTGCTTTAGACATTGAGAGACTTAAATATTGGAAAGGATGCAATAAAATTATAAATACTATCTGTGATATGATTGTATTTGGAAAAGTTACAGTACCAACTAAAATTGTTCAGGATAGTGAGAGAATTCTGTAAGGTGGGTACCTTCATAGTTAATGATCTAAAATTGGTGGCTTTTCTTTATGTAAATCAGTATAAGTTAAAATAGCAACTAGTTTACCTAATAATTAGCTGAAATAATTAATATATGCACTTAAGAGAAGAAAAGTCAAATTCAATTCAAAGGGACAATTGAATGAATACAAAGTAAACCTTGTTTTTAATTATTATATTATATTTCAGGGTATAAACCCAACTCAGATTATATGGAATAAATTTCAGCTACTTTGCTTACTAGTTGTGACCTAGAACACATTGATTAACCTAGTGGAGCCTCAATTTCCTCACAAGAAATTAAAATGATGGACACAGTATGAAGTTGTATGAAAATAAGCACATCAAACAGACCTTGTATATAATGCTCAACACATAAACTGCAGTCACATTTATCATTCTTGCTGCTTTTACTAAGACCAAAATGGGGAAGCTGTGAGATCTTTTAAAAATTATCCATAAATTAAGTAATCCCAGTTATGAACCCCCTATATTATAGGGAGAGCAGCCTAAGAAGATTTCTGTTTCTTTTAGATAGTAAGTATGAGAATAGCAATGTGAATTCTAGAGAAAAAAGTATCTCATAAAGGTTCTCTTTTAGATTTTTATAGGTAGAGTAGGATTGCAATAATAAGGAATTTGTACCTATACAGGGATAGACAAAGTAATAAGTCCAAAATAATTGACACCCAGACCTCTGTAGAAATAGTTTATGATGATGATGATGATGATGATGGACACAGCAAATAAATTTCATATCACTAAGATGAAAGAAATGGATTATTTAGTAAATGTTCTTAGAAAATTGACTGTCTCCGATAGGGACAATAGAAAAACAAAAGATAATGCATTTACCACTCAACAACTTCCAGGTCAGCAGCAAAATTGTAAAAGCACTAGAGAATTCACAAGGTCCATATGTTTATGATCTTGTGCTTAAGAACCCTGTCTCAAAAAGACCAAAAAAGTAAAAGAAAGTAATTTCTGGTTTTTTTTTTTTTTTTTTGGTCTTTTTGAGACAGGGTCTCCCTGTAGCCCCAGCTGACCTGGAACTCACTATGTAGACCAGGCTGGCCTCCAACTCACAGAGATCCACCTGCCTCTGCCTCCCGAGTGCTGGGATTAAAGGCGTGCGCTACCACGCCTGGCAAAGAAAGTAATTTCTAAGCAGTGCACAAAAGCTAGAACATGAAAAATTGAAGGTAGTTGACTATATAAAAATTTAAATTTTATGCCGGGCGTGGTGGTGCATGCCTTTAATCCCAGCACTTGGGAGGCAGAGGCAGGTAGATCTCTGTGAGTTTGAGGCCAGCCTGGTCTACATAGTGAGTTTCAGGCCAGCTGGGGCTATAGGGAAATCCTGTCTCCAAAAAAAAAAATAAAAATTTTTTTTTTAAATTTCACATAGCAAAAAGTATTCTTTAATAAAAGTAATAGACTTGTGAAAAGCATATCTGTTACACATCTCAGGAACAAGTTTCTTTCTAACAACAATATTTTAAAAAAAATTTTATCTTATGTGTATGAGTGTTTTGTCTACATGTATGTTAAGTACACCACATATATGCAGTGCCTGTGAAGGCCAGAAGAGGGTATTGGATCCTCTGAAACTGTAATTACAGTTATTAGCCACCATGTGAGTGCTGGGAACCAAACCCAGGGCCTCTGTAAGAGCAACAACTGCTCTTAACTTTTGAACCCTCTCTCCAACCCCAAGAAAAAATTTCTTAAACATTAATCATATTTAAGTCAGGAAAAAGAAAGAATAAGTATGTAACATAAAGCTTTGCAGAATATAGCAAGGTTTGGCACACACCTGTAAACTTTTAGCACTCTGAAGGCTAAGGCAGGGCAATCAAGAATCTCAAGATGAGGGACTGGAGAGATGGCTCAGCAGTTAACAGCACTGGTTGTTCTTCCAGAGGACCTGCGTTTGATTCCCAGCACCCACATGGTGGCTTACAATCATCTGTACCTCCAGTTCTAGGGGGATCCAATACCCTCTTCTGACCTCCGCAGGCATTGTACAACACGGATGCAGATGCAGGCAATACACTCATGCACATAAAATAAACAACAAAATACAAATATTAAAAAAACAAAAAGAATCTCACACTTGGGAGGCAGAGGCAGGTGGATCTCTGTGAGTTCAAGGCCAGCCTCATCTACATAGTGAGTTCCAGGACAGCTGGGGCTACAGGGAGACCCTGTCTCAAAAAGATGAAAAAAAAAAAAAAAAAAGAATCTCAAGATGAGATCAGGTGTTGAGGAGCACACCTTTAATCCCAGCACTCCCAGAGGTAGAGAAAGAGGCAGATGAATTCCTCTGAGTTCAAAGCCATCCTAGTCTACATAGTGAGTTCCAGGTCAACCAATCAAGGCTACATGAGACCCTGTTTCAAAAAACAGGAAACAATACAAACAAAAAAATCAAGGTGAGTCTGGGCAAGAACCTTTCTTACTCCCTCTATACCCCTAAAAAGAGCAAAATAGGAGTAGGCTGGATATTTATGAGAAGAAAAGAAAAATGAAAAGGCAGCCATAAAAAATTGAAAAGATTTTTAGCTTCACATATGAATGAAAATTACTACGTTTGTTTTAAAAAATAATAAAAATCAATTATGGAAACTTTGAAGATGTTGGATATTTGTAATTAGAATGCAAATTAAATTTACTTAATGATTTCTGAGTGTTATTTGCATTTTCTTTTTTTTTTTTTTTGGCTTTTTGAGACAGGGTCACCCTGCAGCCTCAGCTGACCTGGAACTCACTATGTAGCCCAGCCGGGCCTCGATCTCACAGAGATCCACCTGCCTCTGCCTCCAGAGTGCTGGGACTACAGGCATGTGCCACCATGCCCAGCTATTTGCATTTTCTTAATTATTTAAAGTACATATACCTTTTGAGCCTGAACTGTCTTTGGATATTTTCCCTAAAGGTCTATTGGTATTCATTGTAAATATATAAGGATCTCACGTCCAGGCGTCGTGGCACACGCCTGTAGTCCCAGCCCTTGGGAGGCAGAGGCGGATGGATCTCTGTGAGTTGGAGGCCAGCCTGGTCTCCATAGTGAGTTCCAGGCCAGCTACAAGGAAACCCTGTCTCAAAAAGACCAAAAAACCCCAAACAAACAAAAAATAGATATATATATCTTCATCATGGCATTGTGCATATTGACAAAATAGTACATAGAACAAATTGAAAATCCTTTAATGGAGGACTGGGTAAAATAAATCGTGGTATACCTTGACGTACAATGATATACTCTGAGGCCACTAGTAGAAACAAGGGTGGTTTACACAGATTAACATGGGAAAGTAAAGAGCAAGTACACAGGGAGGGGATTGGGTGTGACAGTGCCAAGAAGGAGCACAAACATCCCTCCACATCTATTCATAAATTATTAATTTTGACTTAGGGCCAGGAATTTGTGTAATTGGGAAATGAATAAACTTTAGAGCTTTTTGCCATTGTTCTTCTGTTTTTGTTTGTTTGTTTAATTTTGTGGTGCTGATGATAAAACTTCAGGCTTTGTGTATGCTAGGCAGGTGCTGTGCTGAACTAAATTTCTAACTGTCTTCATCTTTTTATGCTGACTATAATAATAAATTATAAGCATAAAGGAAAAAGTTTCATTTAATAGCAACTATTGTAGTGTTTGGAACCTTTTTTCTTTTTTATTACATTTATATTTGACTACAACAAGCAAATAAAAGGAGCTGGATATAGTGGTGTCTCTGTATTTCCAACTACTGAGAAGGCTGAGGTGGGAGGAATATTTGAGGCCAGAAGTGTATCAACCTGGATAGTATAGTGAGATCCTCCTCCCCTCTGTTTTTCCTTTGTATATGTGTGCACATGTGATGGTGAATGTCAAGGCCAGAAGTTAACCTCCAGTATGTTCCTCAGGAACCTTCTACTTTGTTTTTGAGACAGGGTCTCTCACTGGGACCTGGCACTTGCTGATGAAGCTAAGTTGGCTGGCCAGGCTCGCAAAGGATTTTCCTGTTTCCACCTCCTCAGCACTGGCATTACATGTGCATGCTACCATGTCTGGCAGCAAAAACTTCACGGAGTGAACTCTTTCCCCAGCACCAGCCCCCCGCACCCCTTACCAGATCCTGCCTCTTTAAAAAAAAAAACAGATTCAGCCCCAAATTCCAGCTTCAAGAGGTTTTCTACAAGTTCCAAGCTGAGCTTGGGCTGTACAGTGAGATTAGGCTGGCTTGAGCTGAAGTGTGAGACACAGCCTGAAAATAAAAAAAGGTCACTTTAAAAGAGAAACATTTTCAAAATGAGAGTCTCTGCTCTGTAGTTATCTAATAAGTGTATATAGAGAGGAATGGTTTACTGGTTTTAACAATTCATGGCTTCACTTTTTTATTGTACACCACTTCCTTTTGTACTTTGAGACAGCTCATTTTATCACTGTGTGCTCCATAGCTTCTTAGAAACAGCTTACTCTCGAATAAGCCCCAGTTGGATATCCTTATTCAAGGATGAGTTAGAACTGTGTAGTTAGGACAGCCTAAGCCATCACTCTTCTGAACACTGGCAGAGATCAGTTAATCCCTAGAGTCAGTCCCTGTTTATTTGTATCTTAAGTATACATTTTTAAAAAATTAAATTTATAGCTGGAATAGTTTCTTTTTAACAAATTATCTGAAGAGATTATTATTTTGTAAAAATGAATTTTTGCCAGGTGTGGTGGTGCATGCCTTTAATCCCAGCACTGGGAGCCAGAGGCAGGCAGATCTCTGTGAGTTCGAGGCCAGCCTGGTCTCCATCAGCGAATCCAAAAACATTTTTTTTGTCTTTTTGAGACAGGGTCTCCCTGTAGCCCCAGCTGGCCTAGAACTCACCATGTAGACTAGGCTGGCCTTGAACTCACAGAGATCCACCTGCCTCTGCCTCCCAAGTGCTGGGATTAAAGGCGTGCACCACCACGCCCGGCAAAATGAAATTTTTTATAACCTATGAAGTTTGGCAAATCTGATTATAAGTACCTAGAAAAAAAGCTGAGGGTTGAGGGCATGACTCAGTGATAAACCACTAGAAACATTTTAAAGTCCTTCTCTCTTTTCTGTTTTCCTTCCTTCTACTTTGCCTTACCTTCCCTGGGAGCTAAGACACCTATGCTGGGGATGAACGCTAAACAAATGTGTTACATAAGGGTTCCATCTGTGGCAAGTTATTCTTGGCATTTTCTTGGGCTTTAATGCACTTTATGTCTTTATTCACTTATTTATTTATTTAGTTTATGTGCGTGTGTGTGTATGCACATGCATGCGTGCATGCACACATGTACACGTACATGCTGTGGCACACACATCGAATCAAAAGACAATGTTCATTAGTTGGTTCTCTTCTTCCACCATGTGGATTCTGGGGACTGAACTCATGTCATCAGGTTTCCAAGCATATTTATGCACTGAACCATCTCACTGGCAGCCCCTTCTTACATACTTAATATAAAGTAAGGTGGTTATTTAGTAGTGTAGGATGACTATGAAAGGAAAGACGTCCAGAATCACCTTTAAAGAGCTGTATCTATATGTATGAACAAAGTAAAAAGGAGAGGAGCCCTTTGTGGTATTCTTTATCCTGTGGGGATAGTGGTGTGTGTGTGTGTGTGTGTGTGTGTGTGTGTGTGTGTGTTTTCTGGTCTTTTTGAGGCAGGGTGTCCCTGTAGCCCCAGCTGTCCTGGAACTCACTGTGTAGACCAGGCTGGCCTTGAACTCACAGAGATCCACCTGCTTCTGCCTCCCGAGTGCTGGGACTAAAGGTGTGCGCCACCATTCCTGGCAATTGTATGTATGTGTGTGTATATATATATATATACACACACACACATATATATGTATATATATATATATATTTGGGGGGGTCTTTTTGAGACAAGGTCTCCCTGTAGCCCCAGCTGCCCTGGGTTCACCATGGAGACCAGGCTGGCCTCGAACTCACAGAGATCTGCCTGCCTCTGCCTCCCGAGTGCTGGGATTAAAGGCGTACGCCACCATGCCTGGCCTATATATATTTTTGAAAACATACATATGCAAAATGTATGACAAGTCTTCCTTTTTCCATCTGACTGCCTCAATCCTCAATTAATACTTGAAATGAAAAATGTTACAGGTGTTCGTGTCTACTGGAGTTTTTCTCATCATTTATTTTTTATTTTTATTTTATGTGCACAAGTGTATTGCCTGCATGTATGTGAGTATAGCCATGTCATGCAATGCCATGGAGGTCAGAAGAGGGCTTCATATTCCCCTGTAACTGGAGTTAAGGACGGTTCATAGTCGCCCTATGGGTGCTGGGATTCAAACCCAGATCCTCTGCTAGAGCAGTCAGTGCTCTTAACCACTGAGCCATCTCTCCAACCCCTTCTCATCATTTCTTAAGATTTAGTGTGTATGGGCTGGAGAGATCACTCAGCAACTAAGCACTGGCTAGCTTCTCTTGCACAGGACCTGGGTTCAAATACCAGCACCCACATGGAGGCTAACAACCACCCATAACTCCAATTCCAAGGAATCTGACACCTCTTCTAGCCTCCACAGGCAATTGCAAAACATGGGTGCACTTACATATATGTGGCCATAACACTCGTACACATTAAATAAAGAAAAAGAAAAAAATGATTTAGTGTATATTAGGTTTGCTTGGTGGTACTTATTGAAATTTCTGATCCTATGACTCTAGTCCCAGAGGTTCTAATTCACTGAATTTGGAACAGACTTCAGCAATGTATATTTTTATTTTTTTATTTACTTTGTGTATGAGTGCTATAATTGCATGTATGTACATGCACCCATGTCGTGCAGTGCTCTTGGAGGCCAAAAGAGGGCGTTAGATCCCCTGGAACAGGAGTTATAGATAGTTGATAGCTGTGGGTGCTCTCAGTGCTCTTAACTGCTAAAGCCCAGGCAAGGAATGCATATTTTAAACATTCACCCCGTGTCTTACTATTATAGGTCTTAAACTAATCACATTTTGATATATAATATTTTCCCCAGTCACTGGACATTAGTTGGAGATAACATGACTCTGAGTGTGTACATATGTGTTCCACTTCTGTTACTGAGCATTTCATAGAATTCCAAGGCAAACGGAAAATCTTGGAATATTTATGGTTGCTGACTTAAGTTCACAAGTAATTATTGATCTGTATAATAAGACCTGAGTTGTTAGCATCTATAGTAAAAGACTATTAAAAAAACAACAAGCTAGGCATGCCTCAAATCCCAGCACTTGGAGGCAGGAAGAGTGGGAATTGGAGACAGAGAGCAAGAATTCAGCATCATCCTGGGCTGCATAATGCTTTCAAGGCCAGCCTGAGTTACATGAACCTCTCAAAGAGAGAAAGGTGGTGTGGGAAAGGAAGGTAGAGGGAGGGAGAGAGAAAGAGAGACAGAGAGAGAAACAACAAAACAAAAATCAACTGTGATTCCACTTCTCCTACATCCTCATGTGAATGATATCTCCTGTATTAGTATTGATTTAGAAAAAAGGACTGATGAATGTGTTGTGTTTTATCTTTTTTATTAAGAGAGATAATTGAATTAATAATTATTAATCAAACCTTTGGAATTGGGTACTGTATGATATTATAAATAATATGAAATAGTGAATTAGATATTTAGTTTTTAGTGAAAATTTAAGTATTTTTCTTTCCCCAGAAAGATGTGTCTGAAAGTTCTCAGAGACTCCCCTTTTTGATCAGTAACACTGAGAAATCAACACTTACCTCAGTGCATACTCTGGTTGTTGTTTGTGTTTGCTAACATGGGAATCTGAGTTTTTCTGTAGCACACCTCCTCGAACTTGTGAGCAGATTAAATTATCTGGTCCAGAATGTGTAACAATTACTGAAATTCTTGAAGGCTTTAAGGAATGAAAGTACCAGAAAATTTAATTTTCATAAAGTACTAGTTTGTATTGCCATAGTTCAGAAACTAGTGTAGATATGCTTTATCACAGGCTGATTTTATATGCACATAAAAAAAATGGTACTTTTTTTTCTTGAATCCTTATCTTTAGAAGCCAGACAGTGTCTTGTTTTCACAGATGCTCAGTAAATCTTAGGCGGATAGGCTATAAATGGAGTAAAAAATGATATAATCACTGGCAATGCAGAAATGTTACTTAATAGCAAGACAAGGAATTCAGCTTATTAGTGCTTTAACGTTTTTGTAAAAATTGAGTGTTTTAGCTCCCCAAAAGTTTTACTTTCAGCTGTGTTCCATAATTTTAGTAAAGTCATAATACTGTTAAGGTCCCAAGATAAATTCTGGGTGTTTCTTGATGACGTAAAGCTGTTCAGCTTTGTTCTGGATAGCCCCCTTTAGGCAAGTGAAAGCTTAAGTGATTTGAGAGTTCTGCTTCATTCACAATTGTGTTTACTTTTTTTCCCCCTCTAGGTTTCCATTTTAAATAAAGTGGTTTATTTTAAGGCTGTAAATTCTAAATTTAAAAAAATGCACTGGGCTGGATGTGTAGCTCAGTGGTAGAGACTGATCTAATATGTGCAAGGCTCCCAGTTTGATCCCCAGAGCTGTGAAAAGAAACAAAGAAAACACAGAATTTTCACACATTCAACATGTTATATGTGTTGAGGATCAGACCAAGGGCCACACAAGAGACAAGTGCTCCTACCCTTGATCTGCACTCTCAGCCCCTGAATGCTTTAATTTGCTGGCTGAAATAGTGACTTCTAAGTTTAGCTTTTCAGGTAATTAGAACTCTTGTAAATATAACTGCAGTTTAGCATTTCTGCT
This sequence comes from Nannospalax galili, assembly GCF_000622305.1. Taxonomy (NCBI): domain Eukaryota; kingdom Metazoa; phylum Chordata; class Mammalia; order Rodentia; family Spalacidae; genus Nannospalax; species Nannospalax galili. The sequence goes on from NW_008330570.1 coordinate 1,848,868, forward strand.
TCCTTGAACAGAGTGGATACTTCTGTTTTCAGCGGCCCGAGTTTTGCCGTTAATATCTTTAATACCCAGCAAAAGTGGTTTGTAATTAAAAAAAAACTTAACAAATAAAACTAGCTAAAAGACTCTAATGTCTGGGTAAGAAGGTCAGAAGGAAATGCTTAAAAAATCCAAATGAGCAGTTCACAGACACTGGTGTTTGTTCATTTTACTTGTGCAAGAGTGCTGGTCATGTCAGAGGTATTTTGAAACGGTTGGTTCAGTAATTTGGCCTACTGTCTTTTTTTCTCTATAACAGTTTTTCTGTTTTCTACTACACCTTGCACATCTACCAATCCAAGACACCCTATAGGTGAGTATTTTTCTAGTTCTCAAATGGCATCAGTTATTCCCAAGCCAGTTGCCACTTCATTAAAACTAGCTCTATTTTTCTACTCTCAATTAACTAGTATTTGATTTCACAGAAGGTATTTTACTTCACGACTTTAAAAGTTACCGATAGGGATATAGCTCAGCAACAGAGCACTTCCCTATTATGAGTGAGGCCTTGGGTTCCATCCCCAGCACCCCTACTCCCAGCACTGTCTACCATTACCAGTGAACTGCTGAAGAACTGTTTTTATATTAGCTCCCAAAAAGTAGCACCTCAGAATTCACAAGATTGATTGTCTTTACTCTCATGTTTGTACTCTAAGAAATTTTATTTTGTCTCTCATTCCCCTCTCCCCCTCGCCCCCTGAGCTGAGGAGTGAACTCAGGACCTTTCACTTGCTAGGCAAGTGCTCTGTCACTGAGCTACATCCCTAAGCCCTCTAAGAATCTTTAAATGCTAGTTTCAGCCTTTTTTTTTTTTTTTTTTTAAATTTGGTCTTTTTGAGAGACAGGGTTTCTCTCTAGCCCCAGCTGGCCTGGAACTTGCTGTATAGACTAGGCTGGTCTGGAACTCACAGAGATCTGCCTGCCTCTGCCTCCCGAGTGCTAGGATTAAAGGCATGGGCCACTAGGCCCAACTAGTTTCAGACTTTAAAAAAAGAAAAACAATTTTGGAGGTACTTGGGATTGAATTTAGGGTCTTATGAATACTAGACAAACACTCTACCACTAAGTTGTATTCCTAGCCCTCTTTGTGAATTTTTAGTAGAAAAACTGGGAAATTAGAACAGATTTTTTTTGTCCTTTTTTGGTTTTATGTTTAAGAAAAATATGAAAGTATGTATTAATCTAAGATACAAACAAAAAGAAAAATTAGAAGTGCTTTTTAATTTTTCTAGGAAGTAAACAGGGTTCCCAACTAAAGACTTAGGAGAAACATTATGGAAGAAACCCTAGATGTTGGTTATGTCTATAGTTTCCTATGATTAGGTTAGTTCTCAATTCACACCCCTGTTGTACTCATGGATTTAAAAGGCTAAGCCTTTTGGGTTTTCTGTATTTGACTTAAACTTGTCTGATCTTTTTTTTTTTTTTTTAACCTGTTTTGGGTTTTTGTTTGTTTGTTTGTTTGTTTGTTTATTTATTTATTTTTGGTCTTTTTGAGACAGGGTCTCCCTGTAGCCCCAGCTGTCCTAGAACTCACTACATAGACCAGGCTGGCCTTGAACTCAGAGATCCGCCTGTCTCTGTCTCCTGAGTGCTGGGATTAGAGGCGTGCGCCACCATGCCCGGTTGTAATATAATTTTTAAAATTCTACAAAGAAAAAGATGTTTTCCTAAAGGCTTTGAAAGTAACAGAGAGTATTATGTTCAAATTGTTAATTTTGAAAAGAATTCGATAAAAAGAAAAAAAGAAATAGAATCAAAACCTCATCTCTTTTAGAGCTGGCAATGCTTATATGTAGCCTAGTCTTGCAGTACAGGTAAAGCACCTGTAGCACTGTGGTGTTTAACATCTGGCTTTGTGAAGTTCTTATTATCCCTAACCTGTTGTTGTGCCCATCCTCTGATGCTTGATAACAGCTGGGTATTCTCCACATGTATTCCCAGACAACCTCATAGATGTACTAGAATGAAAGGCAAAAATTAATTTTCTTAAGGCATGTTTCATTTCTCTTCCACACTGGGCATATGGTGACTTGCATGGCTGAATTTAGTGGCTCGTTTTCTGAGGTTTGTTAGTAGGCTATCCTTTGTTAGTCTCTTTCATTTGATAAACTTTCTTTCCCTGGTGATTCTCTCTTAATTTTACCAGCACACACAGAGGAATTGGACGGCAATAAGAATTAGTTTTTGTCTGTAAGAACTTTGAGGAGAAAAATAATCTGAAATTTTCAAGATTTAGGATAAGAAGGTATATATTTTCAGAAAAGGTTAGAATGTGTGAGTCCTGAAGGAGCTGTGCTCCAGCTGTTCTGGATTGGTGGATATGCAAATACCAACAAAGGAGGGAACAAGTATTTCTTTTGGTGCAGATGATCATTAACATTTCTACTTCTTCCAGTTTGAGGGAAAATCTTATCTGAGCCTCTTTCATCTGGTTAATCTGAATTAGCAGTACATTTTATTTACACAAAAGGTTTAAGTTTTAAAATATTAATGAATTCATGAAAATGGTAAACTTGCTCATTAAAGAAAAAGAATCCCTTTGATTCTTCAGGAAGTTTCTATGATCCTACTAGTTTATGTTCATTTGTTTATTTTTGTTTGCTGTTTTGTGACAAGGTCTCCCTATATAGCCCAGGCTGACCTCAGACTTGCTATGTAGCCCAATCTGGCTTTGAACTCACAATCCTTTTGCCTCAGCCATCTAAGTGCTGGGATATAGGCATGCACTACTACATCTGACTCCTATTAATTTAATGCTAGATTCTTACTATCCTTTATATTATATAGGCTAATTATAATGTGTTTAAAATAAGGGAAATAGCTAGATAGTATAATTTTCAAGTTAGATTGAAGAAGTACTGTCACATTTTTACCTTTATATCTGAAATTTGTTAAAAATACTGACAGGATTGTGTATTAACATGCAAGAATTCCATGATGGGCTGTTGAACTGTTAACTTACTTGTAAAGGAGAATAGTTCTGCTTAGCAGCTTACTAATAGCCAGTCTGGTTCCTGTTGATAAATGTTGACAGAGTGTGACAGAAACTATGGTTTTTAATGAATGACAAGGAAAATGTTGTTTTGAATTTTCTGATAGTGACAGTGTCTCAGGGATCTTTGATAATGTGTTTATTCCTCATTAGAGAAATAGACTATGTTGTGGCTATGAAGAATTGAAGTTCAGGTAATAGAAAGAGGTGAATAAGTGTTTAAGAAGTAGGTCATTAAATTAAAGCTCTAAGACATGGTATCTTGGTTAAGATATTTATTCATATGCTGAGTAATTTTAGATGTCATGCTCAAGTATTTCAACCATGTTGTCCTTTTCTACTTGTGTCAAGTTTACTAATATACTCTTAACACGAATGCTAGAGATGTATGCTTATCTTTTTATTTGCAGCATATTTTATAGTGGTTTGCCTTATTTTTTGTACATGATAAGGAGAACAATTTGCTGCCATTATACTGCCAGTAGATACTGAATAGGAGTAGTCAAATTGCAAAGTAAATGTTCTTTTATAATGGGACAGGAGTAGATATGAGATATGCATATAGGCTTGTGCATCCTATCTTAACATTAAATTTGGTTGGGAACATGAAACATTAACAGGTTTGACATTTAATATATCTAGGAGATGCTGGGTAGATTTTAGGGTTTTTGAGTTTTAAAATACTGGTTCTTTCCTTAGATATTTCGAGAAGCTCGAAGAACAGTACCTAGTATTGTTTACATGCCTCATATTGGTGACTGGTGGGAAGCTGTCAGTGAAACTGTGAGAGCAACTTTTCTGACACTGCTACAAGATATACCATCATTTTCACCTATATTTTTGTTGTCTACCTCTGAAACCATGTACAGTGAATTGCCTGAAGAGGTAAGAGCTGATTAAATGTTTATTGTTAAAAAATGGTTGATCTTATAAATTAGATACCTTTTAATTAGAATAAAATCAATACTATCAGGATTCTTACACTGCTTCTGTGCTTATTAGCGGCCATTATTCTTGTTTGGTATCATATTGATATCTTCCTCACTGTTGTGAAGTTTGGGATAATTCAATACCAGATAATTCATTTTTGATTATTTAATATTGATATTATATAAATACCATTAAGCATGTTTTTTAGTTTAACATCATAGAGTGAAATAAAGTTTAACTGTTTGTGACAAGAATAACAAAAAACCAAGATATGGAACTTGCTATGTAGACCAGGCTGGCCTCGAACTCATAGAGATCTGCCTGCCTCTGCCTCTCAAGTGCTGCGATTAAAGGCATGAGCCACCAGGCCTGGCTTGAATAATTAGTCTTCTAAAAACAATGAATATTTTTTTATTCCTTGAGAATTTTATACACTGTATTTGATCATGTTCACCCCAACTCCTCCCATTAATTCCTCTTAGATCCACCCCCACCTCCCTAGCTCCCCAACTTCAGGCCCTCTTTTTTATTTTAAATTTAATAACCTGTTGACTCCAATTTTTGTTGCCCATATACTTGGGGCCATGCAGTGTGGTCAACCTCCCTGGAGCCACAGTTTTAAATTCTTCTTGCCCCAGAAGCCGTCAGCTGTCCTTAGGGGTTGGATCCTAAGAATTTGTTTCTGCTTCATACTAGAATGTTCACTGACTTGATCTTGTGGAAGTCCTGCTCAGGCAACCACATCTTTTGTGAGTTCATGAGTTCCTGTCATGTCCAGAAGACACTGTTTTGCTCTAGTCCTTCTCAGCCTCTGTTTTTATTAGTCTTCTGATCTTGGATAAATATTTCAACCTAGAATAACTTAAGTTTTCTTATCTGTAAAATATGGATAATAGAATTGTTGGTGTGTGACACTATATGCAAGCGTATTTTGAAAACCATAAAGGTATAAAATGTTTAGTGTTAGTGTTATAAAATAGAAATGCAGGACCTGGGGATATAGCTCAGTTGGTAGAATGTTTGCTAAGCACCACATAAAACAGGTGTGGTGGTGAATACCTGTATTCCTAGCACTTAAGAGGCTGCCTCAGGAGGATCAGAACTTGTAGACCATTCCAGCTATGAGGAAGTTCCAGGCCTACCTGTGATACTTGAGACCCTGACTCCAAAAAAAAAAAAAAAAAAAGCAGTTGGTATAGAATTATCTAACCCTAGACATAACCTAGGGACTACTTTTATAAGTTAGATCATCTCTGTCAATTTGTTTGCTTAAGATTTTATAAAAAGAGGGGGCTGGAGCGATGGCTCAGTGGTTAAGAGTTCTGACTGCTCTTGCAGAGGACCCAGGTTTGATATCCGGCACCCACATGGCAGCTACGAACTGTCTTTAACTCCAGTTCCAGGGGAATCCGAAGCCCTCTTCTGACCTCCCCGGCACTACATGATATGGGTGCACTCACATACATGCAGACAATGCACTCATACACACATAAATATTTGGGAAATAAAGGGTTTCAGATGGGAGCATTTTCCTCTATATTGTTTGAAAATTTTATGAATTCTAAAGTATCTGTTAGGTTTTTTTTGTTTTGTTTTGTTTTACTTTCTTTCTTTTAACAAATTGAGACAAAGGTTTTACTGTATAGCCCAGGATAGTCTGGAATAGACCCTTCCTCCTGCCTCAGCCTCCAAAATGCTGGGATTATAGGTAAGGGTGACCACACCTGACTTGAGCTCTGTTTAATGGGGGAGAGGGGTACAGTTTGAAACACAGAATTTTGTACATGCTAGGCAAGCACTCTGCCATTGAGATACACCCTAGCTTGAGTCTACTGTTTTTATACAGCAGTTTTTAGTTTACTAATTTTTTTTTGACCATATGCATATGTAATTTTAAATATTTTATTTTTATTTTCTATGGATATGAGTGTATTGCCTGATTGTGTACAAGTGCACCCATGTCATGCAATGCCCATGGAGGTCAAAAGAAGGTGTCGGATCCCCTGGAACTGGAGTTACAAATGGTTGTTAGCCACCATGTAGGTGCTAGGAATCAAACCTGCATCCTGCAAGAGCAGTCAATGCTCTTAACCGCTGAGTCATCTCTCTAGTCCTGCATATGTAATTTCAATGTTGGTTAATATTTTTTATTTTTTTATTTTGTGTGTATGAGTGTATTGTGTGCATGTATGTATGTGTACCTGTGTCATGCAATGCCCACAGAGGTCAGAAGAGGGTGTCGGATATGCTGGAACTAGAGTTATGGACGGTTGTCAGCTGCCATTGTAGGTCCTGGGAACTGAACCCAGGTCCTCTGCAAGAGCAGCCAGTGCTCTTAACCGCTGAGCCGTTTCTCCTATCCCTTTTGGTTAATATTTTAAAGCTAGCATTAAATAGTAGCTAAAATATTGGAAATATGTCAACATTGAACCTGAGGTTTTGGCTTTTTTTCTTATTAAAAATTTTTTTAAAAATTTTATGTGTATGAGTGTTTTGTCTACATGTATGCAAGTGTACTCTGTTGTACAATGCTCATGGAGGCCAGAAGAGGATGTTGGATTCTTTGGAACTGGAGTTAGGAATGATTGTTAGTCATCATGCTGGTGCTGGGAACCTAACCCAGGTCCTTTGCAAGAGCAGCCAGTGCTCTTAACCATTGAGCCATCTCTCTAGCACTTTCTTCTTGCTTTATGTTCTACATTTATAACTTTTATGAATCAAGTGGGTGTTAAGACTATTTATATTTGTACGGTGAAGATTATATGAGTTCTCCAGGCTACTAATTATATAGGGTTTTTTAAAATTGTGTGATTTTCTAAATCTATAATAAATTCTACTGTTGTAATCATAAAAGGAAAAGGTTTTCATCCATCCCCCCCAGCCACCACTTGAATGATAGGTACACACTTTGTAGCCCAGGCTGCCTCAGACTTACTATGTAACCCTGGTTGGCCTCAAACTCATGGCAGTCCTCATGCCTTAGCGTTCCAGGTGTGAGATTACAAGTGTGAACTATCATGCCTGGTTCTGCTCCATTTTTCAAAGAATTGTTTCCCACGGTACTAGTGTTTTGTTAGCAGGACAAAATAACACTCATCTTTTAGATCCTTTTGCATTTTCTTATAAATGTTTCTCTCTTTCTAGTCTGGAAAAAACAGTAGAATCCAGGTTTCTCTGATTCCAAAGATCATGCATTCCTTAAAACTCCATAGAAGTTGTTTCTGCATGTTATGTTGCTTAGGCCTGATGAGTGGTCAGGGAGATGCTGAATTTCGTAGTCATCTATTAGGACCATTGTTCATTCAACATGCGTTTATTTAGGTGCCTGTATGTTGCAATGAGATGTATTAGTAAATATGAATTTGCTAAGGCAGGTTACTGTCTGTTTTCTTTACCATTCCATGCACAGTGCCTAACTGCCTAGTATGGTTTCTGGATACATAACGTATAAACACAAACAGACATACATATACACATATGTATTTCTAGCATAGTAAATCTTTGTGTGTGTGTGTGTGCATGTGTGTCTTTTTGAGACAGGGTTTCCCTGTAGCCCCAGCTGGCCTGGAACTCACTTTGTAGACCAGTGTGGCCTCAAACTCACAGAGATCCACCTGCCTCTGCCTCCCGAGTACTGGGATTACAGGTGTGTGCTACCACGCCCGGCTAGCATAGTAAATCTTAATTGAATGAATGAATAAAATATGTGAAAACCAGATTTTCAATGTTCTACAAGAATTAAAGTTTGGAGAAGAAGAGACACTGAAAAAGTTAAAATACAATGAAATGCTACAGTGTGGGACTGGAGAGATGGTGCAGCTGTTAAGGACATCTGCTGCCCATGCAGAGGATTAGAGTTCAGTTCCCAGCACCCACAGCTGGAGGTTCACAACCACCTGTAACTACAGTTCCAAGGGATCTGATGGCCACTTCTGGTATAAGCACACTGAGGTACACACATATATACATATAATTAAAATTAATAATTAGCCAGGCATTGTGGCACACACCTTTAATCCCAGCACTTGGGAGGCAGGAGCAGGTAGATTTCTGTGAGTTTCAGGCCAGCCTGGTCTACATAGCAAGTTAAGGCCAGCTGGGATTACAGGGAGACTCTGTCTCAAAAAGACTAATAATAATAATAATAATAATAATAATAACATTTTTGAAAACTGCAGTAGTAAGTAGATTACATAAAAGAAAAAAA
>NW_008330570.1:1857619-1868122 GCF_000622305.1 Nannospalax galili
GAAAGATCTACAATTTAAAAAATATTTTTTAAAAATTCCATTTGTTTTGAGGCAGGGTCTCACTTTAGCTCCAGCTGACCTGGAACTTGCTGTGTAGACCAGGCTGGCCTTGATTTAACAGAGATTGCTCTGCCTCTTGAGTGCTGGGATTAAAGGTGTGTACCAGCATGCCTGACTTAAAAATTACTTTTAATTTTGTATATGTGTGTATATTAGCATTTGAGTAAAGGTGCCGGAGGAAGCCAGAGGCATCAGATTCCTTGAAGCTGTGGTTATAGGCAACTGTGAACTTCCTAATGTGGTTGCTGGGAACTGAACTCTGGTCCTTTGCAAGAGCTGTACACACTCTTAACTGCTGAGTCATCTCTCTAACCCAGATCTACAACTTTTAAAACTCTTAGAAGTATGCATAGGTGCAAAACTTCATGACACCAGATTTGACAGTAAGTTCTTAGACATGACACCAAAAATTCTGCCAACAACAAAAAACCCCAAACAAAACAACAAAAAAAATGGATCTCTCAAATTAAAAGCTCTTGTACACCAGTGGACACTATCAGTAGAGTGAAGCACAACACACAAAATATATCTGATTGAGATTGATGACTGGGGTTCCTAGTTCTTCCCTTATAGTGACCTTTTTTGTTTTTATGTGCAATTTTCAGTTTTATATGGGTTGGGTAGCAAAATCACAAGCTTTTCTCATTTAGTGCTACTATATACCAGCCACTATGGCAAGTAATCGCAAAAGCAGTAAGAAAAGCCAGGACTCTAAGAGAGTTTGGTGTCTAGAAGGTAGAAATAAGACCTTCTACAAAACATAGGCAGTGTTAAGCGTCACCATGACAAATCTGGATGCTGTAAAAGGATTTTAGTAGCATATCTTGGAAGGGGAGCTCTATATGAACAGTTTTATAGAGCAGGTGAACAGATGAAAGGCAGGCAGTCAGCAAGTAGAAGATGTTGAGTGATACAAGAACAGCTAACTTTGAATTTTTCATGGGGAAGAGTCTGAAAGTCTGAAGGTCTAGTCTGTTGACAGCAGAACCAGGATTCTAGAAGATACAATGAGATAATAGATTTGGTAGGGGAAGAACAGAGCATAGGAAATACGAACAAATACAAAAATTTTCAAAAGGCAATGTTAACATGCTTCCAGCTCATACTTTTCAGCTCCATGTAGTAGCCCTTTGAGACTGTTTCCAATAATAGATGATAATCAGCTATCCTTGTTTGCTTTTATCCTGTGATTTTTTTTCTGCATATACCATCATTTGCTTAATAACTTGGGCAACTGGACATTGTTCTGTTGTGGCTTAGTCTATGACGTCAAACCTCTCATAGCAGATCACATGGTGGGTTAGCTCTCACTTCCTATGAATGTTCTGTGCATATTGAAAATGGTACTAGAAATTGTAATTTAATATGTGTGATTTTAATTCTGTATTCAATGTCTTTGTGTATGTGTAGGTTAAATGTATCTTTAGAATACAGTATGAAGAAGTCTTATATATTCAAAGACCTATTGAAGAAGACAGAAGAAAATTTTTTCAAGAACTGATTCTCAGTCAGGCATCAATGGCACCACCACGAAGGAAACATACAGGTAAATTCCCAAAGCTTTTAAGAAAAAAGACAGCATAGAGTTAAGAAATTAAAGGGAAAAAATTTTTCTATGAGGACAGTTTGTCAGATTCTATTTATTTTTGAATAGATGAACACATGCAATTGTTTGCATTATATAAGTATGTATACATTTATGTGTGGAAACCCACTTGTGCCATAGCATAAATGTAGAGTTGATTCTCTCCACCATGTGGGTTCTGAGGTTCGAATTCAGGTCACCAGACTTGGTGGCAAGCACATTTTACACACTGAGCTATCTTGCGAGTCTAGATGAACATGTGTAAAAATGACCATTGTGTTACCAATGATTAAAGATGAGAAATTATGTCCCTGTTAAAATTTTTATTAAGTGTGACTTTCCATCACTACAATTCAGATCTGGTAGATTTGTATTCTGCAGCTCCAAAAACAAAGGAAAAAGTTATAGTTCAGCTCTATTTCAATTACTTAGAGTATCCAGGGCTTGAACTGGTGTGTTGTAAATACTGGATGCTACTGATTACTTTGTGGACCTGTATAGATTTGGTTCACAATTTTACCATCATGATGTCTTCATGACTGTGGGAGAGGAAGATGACTGGTTACATTTTATCTGTAGTCAGGAAGCAGAGAGTGATGAATGCTGGTGTAGTTTGCTTCCTCTTCCTCGGGCTCAGTCCAAGGAATGATGACGCCCACATTCAAGGTGGGTCTTCTGTCCTCAGTTACACCTCTCTGGAAGCTTCCTCTTAGACATGCCCAGAGGTGTGTCTCTTAGGTGATTCCAAATCCAATTTAGTTGACAGTGAAGATTAACCATCAAAGCTTGTTAGAACTTTGCTTTTTCTGATTTACTTGCTATTTTTCAAATGTTTATTTGGCACCTGTTATGTGGTACTTGAAAATCTGTCATAATCTTGTTTTAAGCATTATATTTTTTTCTTGGACTTGGACTCAACATTAAGAAAAACTCAAAATTTGTTGGGTTTTGGCTCCTTGGCTTAAGGAAGGACTATAGTCTAACACATTGAAGATTTCTTTTCCTACCATTAAAGGTGCATAAAGGATAAGGTCCTGTTGTTTAATCTTTCAACCTCTACTGGAAAATAAGGTTTTGTTAAAATAATTCAAGCCTTTATCTCCTTGTTGGTTGTGTTTGTTTGTTTGTTTTTTAAAAATGCAGTATTTGGGGGGCTGGAGAGATGGCTCAGCAGTTAAGGGCACTGACTGATCTTGCAGAGGACCAGGGTTCGATTCCCAGCACCCATATTGTGGCTAACAACCATCCATAACTCCAGTTCTGGGGGAATCTGACCTCTGTGGGCATTGCATGACATGGGTGCACTTATACACATGCAGGCAATATACTCATACACATAAAATAAAAATAAATAAAATTTAAAAAATGTAATATTTGTATCTTTGAAATTTCATGTATGCATATAATATACTGGGGTTTGCTGGCCAGCTATTTTAGACAGTATGTGAGCTTCAGATTCGTGAGAGATCCTGTCTCAAAAAATAAGGTGGAAGGGCTGGAGAGATGGCTCAGTGGTTAAGAGCACTGACTGATCTTGCAGAGGACCTGGGTTCAAGTCCTAGCACCTACATGGCAGCTAACAGCTGTTCATAACTCCAATTCTTGGAAATCCAACGTCTTCTGACCTCCGTGGGCATTACATGACACGGGTGCACTTACCTACATGCAGGCAATACATGCATACACATAAAATAAAAATAATAAAATTTGGCAATATACATACACATAAAATAAAAATAAATAAAATTTAAAAAATGTAATATTTGTATCTTTGAAATTTCATGTATGCATATAATATATTTTGATAGTATTCACCCCCACCCCTTCCTCCTAAACCCTCCCAGGTCCAGCCCCTGCCCTCTCCCTCCCTCCCTCCCCTTGTTCTACATTTCTTATATTTGCTCTTATAGAATATTAAATATTTTCCCATTCCTGTCAAGTTCTTCTGTTTCTATGAATTTCTACTAGTTTTATTTTTTACTGTTTATATTATATTACCAGTATATCAAATGCTTTACCTTGAAAATAGTTTATTTTACTCTTACCTACTCTTAGCTAATTTATATTTTAATCCCATAGGTCTGAAATTGATTAATTAGTTTTCTGAAACAAGCACTCATCTGTAGTCCAGGCTGATTTTGAACTTGTGATCCCTCTGCCTCAGCCCTTTAAATGCTGAGATTGTAGGTGTAAACCGCCACTCCTGGCTTGAATTCTCTGTTTATGAATAGTCTAACTTTTCCTTTCTGTTTTCCAGTTTTTATTTATTATTTGTGTGTATGATGGACAATTTTGTGGAGTTGGTTCTCTCCTTCTACCTGTCTTGTGGGTTCTGGAGATCATCACTGAGCTCATTGGAGCTGCATGGCAAGCACTTTACCCACTGAGCTCTCTCACTGGCCCTCGTAAAGGTTTTTTGGATAGGGTCTCACTATGTAGCCCAGGCTGGTCTTAAACTCTGGATCCTCCTACTGTACAGTCCAAGTGGTGGGGTATATACATATGCCACCACTCCTGGCATATTAACCCTTCTGAGTTGTTTCTGATGACTTTCATTTTCATCTTAAAGGCTGTTGAGAAATCAGTGAAAATACTTAGCATTTTTGTCCCAAGCTTTAGTATGATGTCAGGAAAATCATGCAAGCACTCACATATATACATAAAATAAATCTTTTTTAAAAAGATTCTTTTCACAATATCTACTTTTGGGGACTGGAGAGATGGCCCAGTGGTTGAGTTCTTGCTATACAACATGAAGACTGGAGTTCAGAATCCCAGCACCCATGTAACTTCAGCATTAAGTGGAGGGAGGGAGAATGGGGTTAGAGACAGAAGGATCACTGGGGCTTGCTGGCTACTGTTCAGCATAGCTGAAAAACTACAGGCTCAGTGAGAAACCATGTCTTCAAAGGAATAAGGTAGAGAGTGATGGAGGAGGACACACAGTGCTTCCTGCGGCCTACATGCATGTGCATTAGTGTGCACCTGCACAAACTTAAGCATACACATCACACACACACACACACACACACACACACACACACACACACACACAATTTCTACTTTTTTCTTCTATCTGTGTAGATGTTATTCACTATCCATACTTGAGGCACTCAGAATATAAGAGGTAGAATTCTTTGAGGTATAGGGGTCCTGTAAGTTACTTCATTTTTGTTTCCATTTGAAATTTTGCTTACTGGATTTCATGGTTCATGTATACTTGTAACTTTTCTTTAAAGAATGCTTTGTTTTTATTTTATGTATATGAGTGTTTTACTTGCATGTATATAAGCGCACCACGTGTGAAGTACTTAGAGAGGCTAGAAGAGGGCATTGGATCCCCTGGAACTGGAGTTGTGAACATTTGTGAGCTCCCATGTGGGTTCTGGGAACTGAACCCAGGTCCTCTGCAAGAGCAGCTAGTGTTCCTAACCAATGAGCCATCTCTCCAGCCCCTTGAAGAATATTTTGAGCTAATGCCAGAACTCTCATCAAGATCCTGGCTCAGCATTCTAGAATCTTACATTTTCTTCTCTTTTCTTAGCTCTGTGTGCTATGGAAGTGCTTCCACTTGCACTGCCTTCTCCTCCTCGTCAGTTATCAGAATCAGAGAAAAATCGGATGGAAGACCAGGAGGAAAATACTTTAAGAGAGTTGCGGTTGTTTCTCAGGGATGTAACCAAGAGGCTGGCCACAGATAAACGATTTAACATCTTCAGCAAACCGGTGGATATTGAAGAGGTCTTGTTTCAGTAGTGTGCAAACAGTGAAGTTGAACTGGCTAAAAAAAAAAAAAATTCACATCTTTTTTGGAAGGAAAAAAAAGCAAAGGCATGGATGAATATTCCCCTAGCCTATAAAATTTCGATCCATGTGATAACTGCCAATGTCATCAGCAAACATATGGTGACTTTTGAATGAAATTAGTAACCAATTTGTACTTATATTCTTAATTATTATTGATCTTTGTGATCACCTATTCTTCAATTTGAGGAGGATTAAAATTTACTTTTATGGAATGTCCATACTAGACTATTTTTATTCCAGGATAAATCCTGCTCCTAAAAGTATACTGGTGTTAACCAGTTAATGCATGTTTTGGCATTTCTTAAATTATTTGTACCTTGTCAAAGAGATGGCTAAAACCTCTGAACTTTCTTAGTTTTTCTTATTTTGGCAATGTCTGTTTTTAAAGATGGTGTTTAAAGTTAAGTGCATCCCATGTTTTCCTCTCCAAATATTTTCTCTACTCCCAGTGGAAAATTTCTTACTTTGTATGTGATTGTTTCATGTGTTTGTGGGAACTTGGTTTGTGATGATGTGAGAAGGAATTTTCCATTTGGAATCTACTATAATGCTGTCAATTAAAAGCAATTTTTATCCTGGGATAATATAGTGTGAATGAGCATAATATAATCTTTACTGGCCCTCTTCTTAGAGTTCAGACTCCATGTTTGAGCAGCTTTGGTGTTTTCAGTTTTCTTTCCTTTTTTTTTTTTTTTGTCATTTAAGAAAATTTGAATTATAAAATGATTCAAAGTTCAGTGTTGCGTCCTAATTGTGAAATCTGTGTTTTTGGACCTGAGCAGATTCCTTTGGAAGCATTACATCATCTGTGACTGGGAAGAATGAGTATTACATTTTTCCCTCCAGCAAGTCTGAAAATATTTATTTTCTTCTTTTTTGGAATAAAAGGGACCATCAAAAATTTTATTTGATTGTTTATTACAGTTGGTAATTTTTCCCATTTAGTACTTTAAAAAAGCGTGTAAGGTCATTATCACTTTGCCAGTGTTAAAATTGAGGAAGTTGGCAGGTGGCATAGCCAAGATTGGAGAAGTTTTATAAAAACCTAAAGCCCATTCAAAGCCCATTGTCTTGGGTTTTTGTTGTTGTTTTCTTTTCCTTTTTTGAAATGGAGTCTCACTATGCAGTCCTAGGTAGCCTTGAACTCACATACCACCATGCCCAAAAGCCCACAGTCTTCCATCCTTCACATCATAGCTACTTTCTCCCTTTTTAAAGCAGAATAGCAAGACATGGAAGACATACTTGATACAGCTTTTAGTTTTTTGTTCTGCCTGCTGAACTACATTCCAACCCTGGAGATTATCTTAAACAAACAAACAAACAAACAGAAGTAAATAAATAAATAAGCCATTCCTTCTGTATATATTTGGAATCTGACACTCCTTAAAGGATAAGCCAGTCTGCTGCTGAGAGTGAGCTAGTTTTCCTTTTGCTTGTAACCTTTTTCTTCCCAAAAGTAAAAGATTGGTAGATTTCAGTTGTCATCTATTTGTAAGACAAAAGCTTTGTGAATCTTGGTAAGGAAATGGAAGGGGTGGAAATGTTAACTAAGGTTTAGGTAAGAATTTTAATTGAGTGTTAATGTTCCTCTTCTCTTTGTCAGGTTCCTTCTGGGTTTGCTCTTTAAAGTACATGGAAGACTAGAAAAGGGAAAACAAGATGATACTTAGCCTAAAACAAAAGCATACATTCAAATAATGACTTTGAAGTATCTAAAAACTATCATTCTAAAGTCAATTACAGAATAAGAAAACTTTAGAAAACAAATATTAAATTAAAAATTAAGCATACGTGCTAAAATTTCATACTTTTAATTCATAAAGCTCTAAAGTGTTTTTTTCTGTTTATAAATGTTCTTTCTGTTTCCATTTTATGCACCAGAGCTAGAACCAAGAGTACTAGAGTACTACAGTGATTAAGAGTGCCCACTGCTCCTGCAGAGGACCCCACTTCATTTCCAAGAACCTATATCAGCCAGCTCACAGTTGCATGTAATTCCAGCCCCAGGGGGATCTGAAACTATTAGCCTCTTAGTCTTCTTTACTTATGTGCACATACCTCACTCCTACCCCCATACACATTATTTAAAATACTAAAACAAATACTTAAAAAAAAGAATCCACTGGTAACTGCTACCTGCATTGAGGAGATCAATTGGCTGAAAACTTCTAGAGCTGCAAAATAAATTGATACACACAGTATCACACCTAATGAATATGTGATCTTAAATTTAAAAAAACACTTCAAATTACATGTCTTTATGTGTAAACTTAAAATCATGGCATCTTTGTCATCTGAAAAAAGCCTCACTTTCAGAGAACAGAAATTACCCTAGTCCCAGAAATTGGTCCAGAACTAGTTTTAGTGGTCATTGCTGAAACTACTTTTATATCATGCCTCATTACTTGAGGTTTACACTTGAGAAAGCAATAAGCATATGGGTTGCTAGTCCTTTCTTACTGGTTCAGATATATAAAACATGAGGCTGGAGAGATGGCTCAATGGTTGAGTACTGTCTGCCCTTACAGGGGACCCAGGTTCGATTGGCTAACAACTGTTATTAACTTCATTTCCAGAGGATCTGACACCCTCTTTTAACCTCCTTGGGCCTTGCATGACACAGGTACACTTACGCACATGCAAGCAGTACACTCATACACGTAAAGTAAGAATAATAAATAAAAATTTTAAAAAGATATATAAAACGTAAAATTCATTATATAAATCATGGCTCAATGTCTTCCTATAGATTTATTTGTACTCGCAGACAAGTCCAGCAAACCTTTTACTGTTTATAAAAACAGCACTCAGTTTTGTTCTTTAAGACTCAAAAAATTCTTGTAATGACTCCAAAGGAGTAGAAAATACTTTCCATGAAATGAAATCGCCTTATAAAGAAAAAAGAAAATTGTTGTAAAGTTTTAAAAAGACTTACAAGAAGAACTTTTCTATTAATATGAAAAGTCTGTGCTTTTTGTTTTCCTTTGCTTTTTTCCTTTTCTTTACATGGTAACACTTAATGATGCTTACTGAGTGCTTCTTACCCATACAGTCTCTTTTCAGATAAGCCCAAAGGCTTAAAAAACAAAAACCCCAAACCTGACAATTGGTTTCAGATTTCCATGAAGCTTTTCATGGAAAGTATGTCAGATAGTAACTTAGTAGTAAGTAGCATTGTCATTTTACTTTTATGTAATTATTAACTATTTAGATTTAAATTTTAAACACTTGTTTTTGATTTGTGCTTTTATAGACTACATCAGTTATATTAAAAACCAGACACAATTTTCATTAAAATGTCCTATTTGCTTTAGGTTTCAGATTATCTTGAAGTAATCAAAGAACCAATGGATTTATCAACTGTAATAACTAAAATTGATAAACATAATTATCTGACGGCTAAAGATTTCCTGCAAGATATTGACCTCATCTGTAGCAATGCTTTAGAATATAATCCAGATAAGGACCCTGGAGGTAAGAACACTTAGGGCAAGGTTCATTTTGATAATTAAAATCGTTTTCCGATTTCAGTGTTAAACCATGCCTGTTTTAGATTGATAAATCAGTGTGTTTAGAAACTTTGAAGAAGTCATTTACTTGAAAGTAATACACTTAAATTCTAGGCACTGTGTTTATGTCCAGGGTTTAGTCTCTCCATTTACCTTTTAATTTTTATACTTAGATTCTAATTTTGTTTAGATTGATGGAAAATTGAGCTAATGAGAATTTATCTTACAACTTATGTATTTAAATTTTTAAATTTATTTTATATGTATGAGTGTTTTGCTTGCATGTATGTAACTGTACTCATGTCATACAGTGCCCATGGAAGCCAGAAGAAGGATTCAGATCCCCTGGAACTGTAGTTACAGATGTTGTTAGCTGCAGTGTGGGTGCTAGGAATTGTAATCAGTGCAAGAGCAGCCAGTGCTCTTACCATTGAGCCATCTCTCCAGCCCCTTATTTGTTTATTTAGTGTTGATACACAAGGATTTTGAGTTTGTAGGAACTTGGGACAGGATAAGTTTGTATAGCAAACTTCTTTTTTTATTTTTGGATTTTTTGAGACAGGCTCTCCTTGTAGCTCCAGCAAACTCACTGTGTAGACCAGGCTAGCGTTGAACTCAGAGACATCTGCCTGCCTCTTGCTTCCCAAGTGCTGGGATTAAAAGCATGTACCACCATGCCTGGCTATATCAAACTTCTCCTGTAGAATATTACCTATTCTGTAGGTTGAGGATATTTTTGTATAAT
The DNA here is from genome assembly GCF_000622305.1 of Nannospalax galili. Lineage (NCBI taxonomy): Eukaryota > Metazoa > Chordata > Mammalia > Rodentia > Spalacidae > Nannospalax > Nannospalax galili. The sequence continues at coordinate 1,867,329 of NW_008330570.1, forward strand.
TTTATTATTTTGTTTTTAATTCCATCTGATACTTCCAGAGGTATCTAACCATTTGAAAGTGATATGACAGACATTGTCACCTATGAATGTGTTAGACTGCTGTCATAGCTACCTGGGAACCATGCAACCTGTGAGGCTGCATTCTGAACATGCTTGTTAGTCTGTAATTTCAATTCTTTTGATTTCCCTCCAAGGAAGATCACTAAGAACATACCTGTAGTTCAACAAGATGAGTTTATTGTAAGCAGGAATGATTTTTATAAAAAGGAAGAATGTATGTCATGAGGAATCATATAGGATTTGATCCTATGTTAAATAATTTTAGGGAAAGTGTAAGAAAGTAGGACTTAGCAGTAAATTGGATGTTGTTAAGAGTGGGATAATTTTGTGATGAGTTACTTTTGAGAACCTAGAAATCGGGGGCTGGAGAGATGTTTCAGAGGTTAAGAGCACTGACTGCTCTTGCAGAGGACCCAGGTTTGATTCCCAGCACCTACATGGTAGCTAACAATCATTGGAACTCCAGTTCTAGGGGATCTGACACTGTCTTCTGACCTCAGTGGGCATTGCATGACACAGTTGCATTTGTACACATGCAGGCAATACACATACACATACAAATAAAATAATAAAATATTTTTTAAAAAAAGAATAGAAGCTAGGCGTGGTGATGCATGCCTTTAATCCCAGCACTTGGGAGGCAGAGGCAGGCGGATCTCTGTGAGTTCAAGGCCAGCCTGGTCTACATAGTGAGTTCCAGGACAGCTGGGGCCATAGGGAGACCCTGTCTCAAA
>NW_008330570.1:1868173-1905756 GCF_000622305.1 Nannospalax galili
AAGTAAAAGATTACTTCTGTTATCTTATTTTGCTCAATTAATTGTTCATAAGATCAAAGTGGTAAAGACAACATGAAATTTAACATTTTAATACTGATGTTGTACACTGTTTTACTTAACATTTTGGAAAGTAACTGCCTCAGACAGCAACTCAGAAAACACTTTTTTGTTGCTAATGTAATTGGTTTTTGTAATGGCAGCCAGCAAATAAAAGGATGCTTATTATTCCAAGAAAGAAAAAAAAGTGGGGTTGATAAGATGACGCAGTAGTAAAGGTGCTTGCTGCCAGGCCTGAAGACCTGACCTTGATTCTGGGAACCCACATAATAGAAAGAGAAGCAACTATTGCAAGCTATCTTCTGACCTCTGAGTGTATATAAGTGCACCATGTTGTATGCAATGCCTACGGAGCCAGAAGAGGGCATTGAGTCCCCTGGAACTGGAATTATGGATGGTTGTTAGCCACCATGTGAATGCTGTGAAAAGTCAGTGCTCTTAAGTGCTGAGCTCTTTCTGCAGCCCCTGTTTGCTTTACTTTTTTTTTGGTCTTTTTGAGACAGAGTCTCCCTATGGCCCCAGCTGTCCTGGAACTCACTATGTAGATCAGGCTGACCTTGAACTCACAGAGATCCACCTGCCTCTGCCTCCCAAGTGCTGGGATTAAAAGCATGTGCCACCACACCCGGCCATTATATTTTTAATATTGGGCCTCCTCGTTCATATTCATCCCTCCATTTTCCTCCCATAACTTGCCTCCCATTGCTCTCTGTCTCTCTCTCTCTCTCTGTCTCTCTCTCTCTCTCTCTGTCTCTCTGTCTCTCTCTCTCACACACACACACACACACACAGATATTTAAATCTATATTCCACAAGTAAGAGAAAATATGTACTACTTGTCTTACAGAATCTGGATTATTTCACTTAACATGACTCCTAGTTACATCCATTTTCCTGCAAATGACATGATTTCCTTCTTTATGTTTGACCAAAACTCCATAATGTATATATGTATTTTTTTAATCCATTCATCTGTTGGTGGATATCGAGGCTTTTTCCATTTCTTGGCTATTGTGAACTGTGCTGCAGTAATTGTAGATATTTAAGTTTCTCTGTGGTATTCTGACTTAGATTCCTTTTTGTATATAGCCAGGAATGAATATAGCTGGGTCATTTGGTTGTTCTATTTTTAGTTTTTTTTGAGGTGTCACTGTGTTGATTTCCATAGCAGCTGTGTAAGTTTACATTCCCACTGATAGTGTATATACGGGTTCCTCTTCACTCACATCCTAGCCAGGATTTGTTTTCTTGATAACCATTCTAACTGGGATGAGACAGAATTTTGGTATAGTTTTGTTTATTTTATTTGTGTGTGTTCCCATGGAGGCCAGAAGAGGGTATTGAATCATCTGGAGCTGGAGTTAAAGGCAGTTATGAACCATCTGACATGGGTGCTGGCAACTGAACTTGTGTCCTTTCCAAGAGCAGCAAGCATTCTTAACTGCTGAGCCATTTTTCCATCCCCCTCGGTGTAGTTTTAATTCTCATTTCTCTGATTGCTAAGGATGTTGAACATTTTTCATACGTTTGTTGGCCATAAAATGATTTAATTCTAATTAAAATTTAACAAACTTTTAAAATTCCTATAACATTTTCAAAACTTACTAATGAATATATTTGTCATGCATTAAAAATTATATGTAGGTATAATATAGTCCACTATTGGACAAATGATCTTTTAGTTTTTTCCTCTCTTGTAAACATTGGTAAATGTGTTTATGTCACTGCATAAGTCTGTAATCCCATACTGGGCAATTTAATAAAATTCTCAAAACAAAAATAAAAAATAAAGGGCTAGTGATACAGCACAGTGGTCGAGAGCTTGCCTAGAATTGAGGCCCCAAATGTAATCCCTTAGTGCCCCTCAAAATAATAATTAAAGCATAGTTGTTTGGTTTTGGGTTTTTTTTTTTTTTTTTTTTTTTTTTGGTCTTTTTGAGAGTGTCTCCCTGTAGCCCCAGCTGGCCTTGAACTCACAGAGATCTACCTGCCTCTGCCTCTCTTAGGGCTACAGGTACATGCTATCACACCTGGCTATTGAAGCATAGTTTTATGTGTATCTTTAATAATTTCTCTAGAATAAATTCATTAAAGTGAAAAAATGATCTTTTAAGGCTTTTAATTTGTGCTTTTCAATTTTTCTTTAAAAACATTGAAAAAATTATAAAAACTTCATGCCAGCAGCATGAGGGCCGCTGCTAACCAATGAAGCCATTTTTGTGCCGAGTGTTTCTCCTGCATCAGGATGGGTGGTAAAATTGAATGTCACACCCATTTCACTTTCTTTCTGTGTCCCTCACAGGGCTGGTATGTGAGGGAATAGCCCCTGTCTATAGTCCCTATAGGACTGTCTATATAGTGGCTTGGAGCTAGTGCTCTCAGCTCTTAATTTTTCAAGACACCAAGGCTTCCTTCATAGGTACCTACATATTTCTTCTAGAATGACCCTGTATACTTGTGTTTATTCCATTTCTTGGATCATACTTTAAATGAACTTGAGTGCTTGAAGGAAACCAGTTGAGAAAAATCAATCCAATGTTTTCCTCATAGGTAATTTATTAGAACCCCATTGATACAAATAATAATTTTAGGAAGAAGCAGTGCTTTCTGATGCAATATAACATTTACTGTTCATTATAATGGTTTAACCAGGGCTCCATTTCATAGGTAGAGGTTACATAATCTTGGAACTTTTCCTCCTTCACTTTTGTAAAGATAGATACAAAGAGTATTGTAATTCAAAAACATTATTTTAGCTGTGTTCATTCCTTACTCATATCTTTAGTCAACAAGAGAACAATTTTTTTTTCTTAGTAGCAGAACCACTTGTTCTGTATGTACTAGAAAAAAACCCTGAGGGTCTATTGTGTAGCAAGTGAAAATTAAATCAATATTATTATTACTTTTACAGGCTCCCATGAGTATTTGAAAGCTTACAGTATTCTGTTTTGCAGAAAACATGCCCATTTTGGGGGGAAAAATACCTATTATCATTTGACTAATTTTGCTGAGCTTTCATCCTTAATTTTGTAGTCTTTGCAGAATTTTACCATTTTGTACCAGTTGCATGGATTCAAAGCCCCAGTGTCACTCAGGTTTTGGAGTCTTCTGTCTACTCAGTACGTTTTCAGATTTATTTGTCATAGTTGTACTTCATGAATTTCAGACTAACCCACCTCCTTACCCAGAAATCCTCTTCATCAGTTTTTAGAGATGGCAAGTATCCTTACTCATCTAATTGCTAGTAATTGTAATAACAGACATATTAAGATAATGAATACATGGCTGGAGAGATGGCATAATGGTTAAGAGCTTGTACTGCTCTTTCAGAGAACCCAAGTTGGATTCCCAGCATCTGTATCTGGTGGCTCACAAACACCTACAACTCCAGGTACATGGGACTCTGATGTCTCTGAGGGCACCTGCACTCATGTGCACATTTTCTTTCTTTTTTGTTTGTTTTTGATGATTTGTTTTGTTCTTTCAGACAAGATCTCCCTATAGTCCAGCTGGCCTGGAACTCACTATGTAGTCCAGGCTGGCCTTGATCTTACATAGATCTGTCTGCCTCTGCCTCTGTGGTGTTAAGATTAAAGGCATGCACCATCACAGCAGACTCATGTGCACATTTTCATACAAAGACACATACACATAATTAAAATAAATAGGTTTAGAAAGAGAATGAGCACTGAGGTGGCAGTGATGAAGATAATGCAATACTATAAGATCCAAAATAGAAATGTGTTTGGATGAGTGGAACATAGAGAAGACACTGTGGAGATGAGCAAGACTGATAATAGCTTGCATTCCAGGTTAAGAGAAGTAACACACAAAGTACAGAGAAAGCATGTCTGTAGAATAGAGTGCCTCTGTGATCACTTCTTTACTCGCTGACTCACCACTTGCTGAATTTTCATTTATTAAATGTTCTCCATGTACAAATTATCTTTAGAAATAGAGAGTTATAGATGATTAAAATGTATCCTAGCCTTTAGTCTCAGATTTTCAGTAGAAGCCAAGAGAGTAGTAAGATAGAGGTTGGGAGACCAGTTGAGATTCAGCTAACTCTAATCATTTAAAAATGGCTGACAAATCGAAAATGATTCCTGAGTGTTGACTGGATGAAGAAGTCTAGGACAGTAAAAGAATGGAGAAACAGCTTATTTTCAGGTTGCCAAATTTGATTTTGAACCTGTTAATGTAAGCTACATTTGGTGTCCCTGGATAAAATGTAAGTATTGCATGCTGGTACTAGTTGCATTGTACTAGTGCTGAAGAAATTTGAACAAGAGATGTGATTTGGAATTCTCAGTGTGATTTGGAGAGCTCATGAACAGTAAAGAATGAGGAGAGAGGAATCCAGGTGATGCTTGCATTAGGAAATAGTAGTCTCCATTCTTTCAGGTGTAAGCGTCAGTCTTCTCTTTCATATGTTTGCTGAATGTATTGCCTCTACAGCGAGCAAAAAAAAAAAAAAATCACACATTACCTTATATTCTTTCTTTTAAAATCAATTTCATTAAGAAATAAGTTATGTATAAGAAAGTTCACCTTTTAAAAGTATGTTTTTAAAAAAGTATTACATGTATTATGTGTGTGTATACACATGTGCATAGATGTACATGTGTGCATGAATGTGTATGAATTGGGCACATGTGCCATGGCCCGCTTTTGGAGGTCAGAGGACAACTTAATGGAAGTTGGTTCTCTCCTTCTACCATATGGGTCCAAGGGATCGAACTCAGGTCATTAGTCTTGGTCCTACTTTCTAAAGGTTCCAGAGCATTAAAATAGCACCACAAGTTGTGTGTGTGTGTGTGTGTGTGTGTGTGTGTGTGTGCGCGCGCGCCTGTGAATTTCATATTCAAACCATAACTATTCCTCTTAAATTTTATGGATTTGGACAACTCAAAATTTATACACATAGAATTTTTTTTAAAAGTATGAGATCAAGCCAAGAGTAGTAAGTGTGTACCTTTCATTCTTACATAATTTTAAAGTGAAGATGTTTTTTAGTGGCTGTGAATGAGTCTCTGAACAACAGCATACAACTATACACATGTGCTTTCTAGAATTGGTCTTTTCATTGTAAGAATTCAGAATACTCTTTACCTTAGAAAGATTAGGAATCAAGGACAGGCATAGTGGCGAACACCATTAATTCCATTCCAGCACCTGGGAGGCAGAGGCAGGTGGATCTCCAAGTTCAAGGTAAGCCTGGTCTACATAGTGAGTTCCAGGCCAACTGAGGCTGCATAGTGAGACACTGCCTCAAAAAAAAAAAGAGTCCAATATTAATTATCATGAACATACCTTTTAGTTTTGGGGGTATTTTTAACTTTCTTTTAAACTTAAATTTTTTTTTATTATTTTTATTTTATTTGTATGCGTGTATTGCCTTCATGTAGGTAAGTGCACCCATGTTGTGCAGTGCCTGCAGAGGTCAGAAGAGGTTGTGGGATCCCCTGGGACTGGAGTTACAGACAGTTGTTAGCTGCCATGTGGGTGCTGGGATTCGAACCCAGGTCTTCTGCAAGAACAACCGGTGTTCTTAACCGCTGAGCCATCTCTCCAGCCCCACTTTCTAGTTTTTAAAAAATATTTTACTATTATATTTTTAAAATATTTTATTTATTATTTTTATGTGTATGAGTATATTGCCTGCATGTATGTGAGTGTACCCGTGTCATACCATGCCTGCATAGCCGCAGTGTAGGTGCTGGGAATTGAACCCGGGTTCTCTGCAAGACCAGTTAGTGCTTTTAACTGCTGAGCCATCTCTCCAGCCCCTTTATTTATTATTTTTATTTTATGTGTATGAGTGAATTACCTGCATGTACGTGAGTGCACCCGAGTCATGCAGTGCCGTGGAGGTCAGAAGAGGGCTTTGGATTCCCCTGGAACTGGAGTTAAGAACCGTTTGTAGCCACCATGTGGGTGCTGGGAATCGAACCTGGGTCCTCTGCAAGAGCGGTCAGTGCTCTTAACTGCTGAGCCATTTCTCCATCCCCATACCTTCTAGTTTTTAATATATTTTACAAAAAATATTTTATTATTTTTATTTCTATGTGTGTGAGTGTATTGCCTGCATGCATGTATGTGAGTGCACCCATGTTGTGCAATGCCGCGGAGGTCAGAAGAGGGCATCGGATTCCCCTGGAACTGGAGTTAAGGATGGTTCGTAGCTGCCATGTGGGTGCTGGGAATCGAACCTGGGTCCTCTGCAAGAGTGGTCAGTGCTCTTAACTGCTGAGCCATTTCTCCACCCCCTAGTTTTTAATATTTTTTAAGCCAGTGAATCTATACTGTATATAGTTTATATACTTTTGCATACTGTTGTAACTAAGGGGCCCATTAGTGGCTTAGTGGTTAAAGGCCTCGTGGGCCTGAGTGTGATTCTTGGTACCCACATGGTAGAAGGAGAAAACTGACTCCTCCAAGTTGTACTCTGACCTCCATATGTACTCTCCCCATCCCCACAAGATAAATGAATATAAATATTGTATAGCTAAGAATGACTGAAAAGAATTGTAATGATAGGCAAATACAGCTCCCTTCCCCTCCCCTGTTCTCTCCTCCCCTTTTCCCTATCTCCCCTCCCTTCCCCTGTCTTCTCCTCCCCTCGCCTGTCCTCCCCTCTCCCCTCTCTTGCATGTATTTAGAATATGTTCTTTATATCAACAGGACAGTTTTATGGAATTACTTTTTTCTTCATTCACTTATTTTTTTTCTTTCAAGGGTGGGGATGTTCATTGTAGCAGTTTTGTATGTATTGTAGGTAAAATTTGAAAGAACTTACATTTCTAAAAATAGAACAAAGCTATAAAGTCAGCTTTGAGTACTTGCTGTTAGAGACCTCATGGCCTTCAAAACCTAGAATATGGATCTCTGTAGATCCATGCCTTAAACATCCTAAATATAAGGACAATGTATCACTGGATAAAAAAGCAAGGCTTGACTCTAGACTGCTTGTAAGAAACCCACTTTAAATATAAAGGTTTAAAATAAAGTATGTAAAAGTGAAGTGTGTAGAAAGATGTGCCATGCTGATATGAAGCTAAGGAATGCTGGCTACATAAATACCAGACAAAGTAAGGATGACCTGGAGAAAGGGAGTTTTCTTTTATAATCTTCAAAATAATAGTCTAACATTTTTTTGCCTCTGATAATAGAGCTTCTCAATCCATAAAACAAAAACTTATAGAACTGCAAGGGGAAATTGGGACATTTGTTATTAAAGAGATTTCAGCATCCCTGTCAGTGATAAAGCTAGAACTTAGAAAACTAAAGCTACAGAAGATGAGAGCAGTGCTAGAGGTTGCCTCCCCTTCAGCCAGTAAAGATACTGAGACTTGAATAATTCTATCAACTAATGTGACCTTTTATTTACCTTCCTTTTTTTTTTAATCACCCAGTTTTTGAGACATGGTCTTCTGTGGCCCACCTGGCTTGGAATGAGCTATATAGACGAGGCTTGGCCTTCATTTCACAGTGCTGGGATTAAAGGCATGCACCACCATACCTGACTTTACCTTTCTTTAAAAAAAGAAAAAAAAGATTTATTTATGTGTCTGTGTGAGTATATGCTACGTATGTATGTGCCTACAGAGGCCACAAGAGGGTTTTGAAGTTATAGGCTTCAGCTGTGAAGTTTAGTTGGAAGTTATGAGCTCCCTGATATGGGTACTGGGAACTATATTTTGGTCCTCTGAAGAGCGGCAGACATTCTTAATCACTGAACCATCTCTCCAGCTGTCCCTATTTATTTATTTATTTATTTATTTATTCATTTATTTACTTACTGATTTGGTGTGTGTATGTGACACAAATGTGTGTAGAGGTCAGAGAATAGCTTGTAGGAGTCCATTTTCCCCTTCCACCATGTGGGAATCAGAGATTGAATTCAGATTGTCAGGCTTGGCAACAAGCCAACTTCTGAACTATCTTGCCAGTTATGAGTGTTATTTATAGAGTACTTTACTCAATGGTAGCAGATAGATACATTTTTTTCAAATATGTGAAAATATTTAGCAAAATATACCATATTTGGAGCTATAAAACAAGTCTCATTAAATACAAAAGGGTTTAAATAACACAAAATATGTTCTTTGACCACAATACAGTTAATTGTAATGCATATCAATAACAGAAGGCTGCCTGTAAACAATAATGGTGACCAAATACCAATTTCTAAATATCCTTTTGGAAAGGAGGAAATCAAAGAAGTTTAAATTTTTAGCTAGATGAGAGCTGGAGAGATGGCTCAGTTGGTAAGAGCACTGGCTGCTTTTGCAGAGGACCCAGGTTCGGTTCCCAGCACCCACATGGCAGGTCATAATGGTCTGTAACTCCAGTTCCAGGGGATCTGACACTCTTATTTTTGCCTCTGTGGGCATTGCATAACATGGATGTACTTACATACACGCAGGCAATACACTCATAGAAAACAAATAAATAATAAAATGCTTTTATAAAGTTTTAGCTAAATGAAATGAAGATATATCCATGTTTGTGTTGATGCAGCTAAAGCAGTATTTGGAAGTTGTAGCGCTAATAGCCTAACAGGGAAGAGGAGATACTGCAAGTCAGTGACTTCAGCTTCAAAACCAGAGGAGCAAATGAAACCCCCAAATGAAATAGGAAAGACCTGAACAGAAGTTAATGAGATAGAAAACAAGGGAAAGGTGTGTGGATGATGGATACAGAAAATCAGTGAAACCAAAAACTTTCTTTCAGAGAGTCAGTAATGTCTAAACCTCTACTGAACTGATTGTGGGGAAAAGAGAGCAGACACAGATTACCAAACAGGGGAGGTGATCTTATACTGTCTGTGACACTTAAAGACAAGCAGGGAATATTATGAACAATTTTATGTATTGTGTTTGTCAGTTTGAGTAAGTGGGACAAATTCTTTGGAAGACAAAATACCTAAGCCCATGTAAAAAGAAATGAATACTGTGACTAGGTAATTTTTCTCTATTAAAGCAATTTAATTTGTATTTAAAATCTTTCCAATAAGAGAACTTTGGGCCTAGGTAGATTCAGTAGTTTATTTCACTGAATGTTTAAGGTAGAATAATATTCACTGTACACCATTTGCTCTAGAGTATTGACAAAAATCAACATTAATATGGTACCACAACCAGAAGAAAAGATTACAAAGAATAAAACAAGCTACAGGCTAATCTCTCTCTTCAACAAGAACAAAACTCTAGTAAATTATATCCAGCAATATATTAAAGGATAGCTCATTGTGAACAAGTAGAATTTATCCCAGAAATTTACATTTGAAAATCAACTTCTGTCTCAGCAGGTAAGAGCACTCATACAGCACTTCAAATCCCAGCCAAGTGTAGCTGTGCAGGCCTTCTGTGGGAGACAGAGACAGGAGGACTGCTGGGGCTTGCAACCAGTTTTCTTCCAAGTTTAGTGAGAGATACTGTCTCAAGGGAATAAAGTGGAGCAGGATAACCACCATCCTCCTCTGGCCTCCATGTTCACACCTGGGCTTTTATACTTTCACATACACACAAGTATATACCACACACATAAAATAAACAGACTAAGAAAAACCTTTCTCATTATTTCTATAGATCAGAAAAACACTTGATAAAATCTAGTATCTATTCTAGTTAAAAACTGTTCACAGGCTGGGCGTGGTGGTGCACACCTTTAATCAGCACTTGGGAGGCAGAGGCAGGCGGATCTCTGTGAGTTCGAGGCTAGCCTGGTCTAGATAGCGAGTTCCAGGTCAGCTGGGGCTACAGGGAGACCCTGTCTCAAAAAGACCCCCCCAAAAAACTGTCCACAAACTAGAAAGGGTTGTCTTTGGGTTGAGAAAGGACATTTACTAAAAGCCTACAGTTTATATCATACTTAAGAATTTACTGAGTAAATTTACTAAGAGTAAATTGTTTCCCTCTAAGCTGAGGCGCATGATAAGGATGTCTGCTTCTGCCACTTCAACCCAGCATGATCCTGGAGCATCCAGTAAAAACATTCCTGTTTTCAGAAGGGAAGAAGCGAAACTCTTTGTTTATAGACATGATGTCTACATAGAAAAGCATATGAAATCTGCAAAGAAGTTCTTAGAAGTTAAAAGAGGCTGGGTGTGATGGTGCATGCCTTTAATCCCAGTACTGGAAGGCAGAAACAGGTGAATCTCTGTGAGTTCAAGTCCACGATAGTTAACATAGTGAGTTCCAGGCCAACCAGTGCTATATAGTGAGCCCTGGCTTTAAAAAACAAAAAGTTACAGGTGAATTTAACAAGATTTCAGGATATGTATGATCGATAAGTTATAAAGATTGGACAAAAACAAATAAGGCTGGAGAGATGTCTCAGAGGTTAAGAACACTGTTTGTTCTTGCAGAAGACCCAGGTTCAAATCCCAACACCTACATGGCAGCCAATAATTGTCTGTAACTCCAGTCCCAGGGGATCCAACAGCCTCTTCTGACCTCCACAGGCATTGCACGACACACGTGCACTCACGTACATTCAAATACACTCATACACATAAAATAAAAATAATAAAATATTTTAAAAATAATAAAATATTTTTTTAAAAACTAGAAGGCGGGGCTGGAGAGATGGCTCAGCAGTTAAGAACACTGGTTGTTCTTGCAGAAGACCCAGGTTCGAATCCCAGCACCCACATGGCAGCTAACAACTATCCGTAACTCCAGTCCCAGGGGATCTGACAGCCTCTTCTGACCTCTGTGGGCATTGCACAACCTGGTGCACTTACCTACATGCAGACGTAACACTCATACACATAAAAAATAAAAATAAAATATTTTTTATAAAAGATTGGGCTTTCTGGGTTGCACAGCCTCCAGTGTCCTGGTAACAGCACCTTCCCCGGGGTTTATACTGAGTTCAATATTGTATAACTGTATTAATTCAACTGTGAACCTAAAAATTTACAGCCACTTTTGAAAGAGATGTATCCTTGCTCTGGAATGTGTTACTGAATATGTTAAAGCTGTAATGAAATGCTTCTTCTAATCATGTGGTTATTAAATTTTAAAAAAGATACATAAAACTCAATTATGTTTCTATGTATTAGCATCAATAGGAAATTGAAATTTAAAAGTACTAGTTAATAGCAACATAAGAAGCCATGAGATATGAGTAGAACTGACAAGATATGTAATACGTGCACTAAAAAGTACAAAACTGCTGAGAAACATCTTCAGAAGCCTAATAAATGAAGGTATATACATGCTTATGGGTTGGAACACAGTATTGTAAGGATGGTTCTGCCTAAATTTTTATCTTAGTAGAACCATAGATTCAACACCATGTGACTAAATTGCTAGAGATCATTTGCATCAAATACTATTTAGTTTTCTTAAAAAAATTTTATGTCTTGCCAGGCAAGACCCAGGTCCTCTGCAAGAACAGATAGTGCACTTAACTGCTGAGCCATCTCTCCAGCCCGACTTTTTAGGTTTTTTGAAACAAGGTCTCTAGGCTGGCCTTGAACTTGTGGGAGTTCTACATGCTGGGGATTCTAATGTGGACTACCACTCTTGGCTACCAGAAGATTTTTGATAGACAGTCACCACGTGATTCTAGTAACTATTGTTGAAGCAATTTTGAAAAGCAAAAAGAGAGTGGGAGGATATAATACTACCTCATTTTAAGACAAGTTATGCTAATACAGTGTACTGTTGATATAAAAACTGACAGGTCACTAGAATAGAATAGAATTCTGAGAGAGATACACAGAAGGTCAATTGCTTTTTGACCTTAAAGGTATCAAGTGAATTCAGCAGAGAAAGTAAAGAGTCTTTTCAACAAACAATGTTGGGACAATTGGATATCAGTATGCAAACAAAAAACAAAAAAGTTGACTATAAATGGATAATATACAAAACTATAACAGCTAAAACATCCAGGACATTAAAACAACTCTCAACATTTAATAGTAAACAACTGAATTTTATAAAAAAGCTTTTAAGTTGAAGACAGAACTGGGTGTTCTTTCAAAGCTGAGGCAGAGGGATTAAGAGTTCAGGTCCAGCTTAAGTACATAGGAAGACCCTGCTTTAAATACAAAAGCAAGGGACTGGAGAGATGGCTCAGTGATTAAAAGCAGTCACTGCTTTTCCAGAGGGCCAAAGTTCAGTTCCCAGCACCCATGTAGGTGGGCACCCACATACACAGAGCACACACACAAAGCTAAAAAATTTTGTAAAGTGCAAAAGAAGGACTGGAGAGCTGGCTCAGCAGATAAGAGCACTGGCTGTTCTTGCAGATAACCTGGGTTTGATTCCCAGCACCCACGTGGTGGCTAACCATTCATAACTCCAATTCCTGGGGAATCTGATGCCCATCTCTGACCTCTGCATGGGTGCACTTACACAGATATGCAGGTAACACAGTCATACACATACAATAAAAATAAATATTTTTTTTAAAAAGAGCAAAAGGATTGAGTAAATTTAAAAATAAAGAAGTTGGTGCTGGAGAGATGGCTTAACGGTTAAGAGCACTGGCTGTTCTTACAGATAACCTGGTTTTGATTCCCAGCATCGACATGATGGTTAGTAGCCATCGGTAACTCCGGTTGCAAGGGAATCCAACACTCTTTTCTGACATCCACAGGCACTACATGACACTGTTGCACTTACACATGTGCAGGCAATACACTCATACACATAAAAATAATAAAAATTGCCCAGGTGTGGTGGCGCACGACTTTAATCCCAGCACTTGGGAGGCATAGGCAGGTGGATCTTTGTGAGTTCAAGGCCAGCCTGGTCTACATAGTGAGTTCCAGGACAGCTGGGGCTACAAGAAGACCCTGTCTCAAAAAGACAAGAAAAAAAAATAATACTTATAAAAAATAAAAAGGTGGGGCTGGATAGATGGCTCAGCAGTTAAGAGCACTGACTGCTCTTGCAGAGGACCCGGGTTCGATTCCCAGCACCCACATGGCGGCTACGAACTGTCCTTAACTCCAGATACAGGGGAATCTGAAACCCGCTTCTGATCTCCACGGCATTGCATGACACGGTGCACTCACATGCAGGCAATACGCTCATACACATAAAAATAATAAAATATTTAAAAAAATAAGGTAAAAACATTTCACTGAAGATTTGGGGAAAACAAGAATATGACAAAGTACTCAACCTTATTAATCTTTTGTGAATTGTGAATAAAAACTACAGAAAGTTACAGTGAAGAGTTGTAAGACTTGTCTGAAATGAGAAAGACTGACCATATCAAATGTTGGCAAGGGTTTGGAAGGACTGAAATCGATGTTCTGCTGGGACCATAAAATGGGAATAGCATTTTGAAAATCAGTTTGACTCAGCCTTTCTACTTCTAAGGATTCAAGGGAGATGAAAGCATATTTCCATAGGAAGAATTGTTCATTAATGTTTATAGTGACAGGAGCCTAAATCCAAAATCATTGCTAATATCCATCAACATGTGAATAGGAAAGAAATTATATCCTTATGTTGGATTGCTATTCAACAATAAAAAGGACTTAGTACCAATACAATACATTTCTGAGGGAAAGAGTCCAGATTAAATATTCATATGTTCATCTCTTCCTCTCTCTTTCCCTCTCTTCTTTTCTCCCCCAGCTTGTAAAATATTTGAGAAAAAAGAGATAAAAGCTGATCTATAGTAAAACAGTATATCAATGATTGTCTAGGAATAGAGGGGTTGTAGGGAGGGTGAAAGAAGAGAAAAACAGATGAGTACAAGTAAATTTAGTGATGATGGATGTGTTCATTATCTTAGTTGTAATGGTGATATATGAGTGTGACTAGTGTTAAAATATATCAGATTCTGTACCCTAAACATGCAGGTCATTATACTTCAAGAGGTCTGTTTGAAAAAAACAACAAAGTATAGTAAATGCAGGTCACAAAAATCATTGTTTCTTTAGTCATAAAGAGAATTGTTGAGTCTGTTGATGTGCCTACATACTTCCCTTATATATTTTTTCATTTATTATTTATTTATTTATGGATTTATTTAACTATTATTGTCTTTTGAGGACAGGGTCTCCCTGTAGCCCAAGCTGGCCTGGAGCTCACTACAAAGACCAGACTGGCCTCAATCTCACAGAGACCTTCCTACCTCTGCCTTCCCAGTGTTTGGATTAAAGGTGTATGCCACCACATCCAGCTCCATTGGGATTTTTTTTTTTTTTTTTTTTTTTTTTTTGACAGGGTCTGCTGTAGCCCCAGCCCTCTCAACCACACTTTGTAGACCAGGCTGGCCTCCATCTCACAGAGGTCCACCTGCCTCTGCCTCCCAAGTGCTGGGATGAAAGGCGTGTGCCCCCAAACCTCATGTCCATTAGGATATTTTTTAAGCATTTCAAAAGCAAAGTGCCTAAAAGTCAACCCTTTAAAAGTAAATCTCTAATTTTTCCCTTCTTCCCTCCTATATTTATTCTTCAGATTTTCGGAATCTTTATTAGCACCGCTCCACTTCACCACTTAAATGAACCTTTTATTTTAAAATGTTTGTTACAACTTAACTGTTTGTATCTTTTGTTTCTCTTTTAAGGTCTCCTGTATTGATGTTATTCTATTTGTATCTAAGATAAACTTATTCAACTTTTTAAACAGATAAAATAATTAGGCACAGAGCTTGTACCCTGAAGGACACTGCACATGCCATCATTGCAGCTGAGTTGGATCCAGAATTTAATAAACTCTGTGAAGAAATTAAGGAAGCAAGAATAAAAAGAGGTAAATTAGAGAAATAAATTTGCTATTGAAACCTCACCTGCTCATTACATATAGAGCCGTAGAATGATGTTTCTTTAGGGATGTTGGCATTAAGAGAATAATATGTTTTGGGGATTGGAGAGATGACTTAGCACTTAAGAGCATTTGCTGCTCTTTCAGAGGACTTGAGTTTGGTTCCCAGCACCCACATCATGTGGCTTACAACCCTGTAACTCCAGGTCCTGGGGACCTGATGCCTTTTCTGACCTCCGAGGGTTCCCTCACACACATGGCATTCACTCACACAGACATATACATAGACACATAAATAATAAGATAAATCTTTTAAAAAAAGAGAATAATATGTTTTTGAGGCAAAGCCTTTACTTGATTTCTCTAAAATTTTTATATTGTTTTTTGACTGATACATATTTGACATGTAATAAGTGATGTTTTATTATTATTATTATTTTGGGGGGGGTATTTTTGAGACAGGGTGTCTCTGTAGCCCCAGCTGGCCTGGAACTTACAGAAATCCACCTGCCTGGGGCCAAAGGTGTGTGCCACCACACCCAACCTATAAATGATATTTTAATTCTGTGTGCATTGAATAGTGATCAGCTCAGAGTAAACAGCATATCCATCATTGTGAACCATTTCTTTAGTTCGTATCAGTTTACATTTAATACTAGTAGTTTTAAAAATTTAGGGAAATGTTTCCCATCTATTAATGGTTATGTGTAGTTTTGTTGGTTGAAGCACCAAATTAACAAATATGATGGTCTGTTTATTGGATTTATACCCATGTCCTTGGGGAACTTTAGTAGGAGAGGGAGATGCCACGGGCAGTAGAAGTCTTTGAAGGATTTTAAGCAGTGAAATGAAATTAATCACATCACTTAGCAGCAAGAAATAATATGTTCTCAGTGTTTCAAGAAGAGAAGTGAGAAATTGTGTTATATGTTGTTAGAGCCAATATAGAAAACTGTTTGTCAGTTTCCAAAAAGTCAAACATGAATTTCCTCCGTTACCTAGTGGTTCTTTTCCTTGGAATTTACCCAAGAGAAATGAAAATGTATGTCTGCATAAAAACTTGTACACAAGTGTTCTTAGGAACATTATTCATAATAAACGAAAACTGGAGACAGCCCAGATGTCCATCAACTGGTGAATGAATGAGTAAGCACAGCATAGCATAGCGTATTCACGTAGTGCATATTGCTCAACAAAATACAATGTGATGACATGGATCTTCAGAACAGTGTGCTAAGTGAAATAAGACAATCACAAAAGATCACGCCTTATCTCTCGTCCTTTTATATGAAATGGCAAGTTTGTGGAGATGAAAAGTCAAAAAGTAATTGCCTGGGACAGTCATCTAAAGTTGGATTGCTGTGATGACACAAATGTACATTTACTAAAAATTACTTGTATGCTTAAAACAGGTGATCTTTATGTTATATAAATGTATTTCAGGAAAACTGCTGAGAAAAGACATTGAAATAGTATTACTGCATTTTAGCTAATGAAGACTGGAGTGAGACGAAATCAGCATATTATCCTAGTGCGTGTTCTCAGAAGGCACTTTGTGGGTTTATCTTTTTTTTTTTTTTTTTTTTTTTTTCTGTGTATGAGTGTATTGCCTGCATGTATTATAAGTACACTTGTGTCATGCAATACCATGGAGGTCAGAAGAGGGCATCAAATCCCCTGGAACTGGAGTTACAGATGAAGCTTATTTTCTTAGTGTTGTTTTCAGAAAGCCCCTTTTTGGTTTTTTTTTTTTTTTTTTTTTTTTTTTTTGAGATAGGGTCTCACATAGCCCAGGTTACCTTCAAATTCAGTATGTAGACAAGGATGACCTTCTCCCTCCACCTCCTGAGTGCTGGGATTACAGACCTGTGCCACCACACTTGGTTTATCCAGTGCTGAAGTTTGAATCCAGGACTTTGTATATGCTAGGCAAGCCCTCTACCAACTTGAGCTACATCCCCATCCTGATAGAGAGTACTTTGAAGGGAAGGAATGGATAGATGACTGAATTGATGCCAATATCTGTCATTCTGAATAGGGACTATCTAAGGATGAACTATTTGTGAGTTTTTTGTATGTAGAAAGACAAAGCAGTTATCGTTAATTTATCTATCTTTAGGGTATCTAAAGGAGTTATCAGGTAGGCAGTTGGAAATAGGACTGGTAGACTAGAGATTATTGTTTGGACCAAAATAGACATGATAATTCTTATGTAACATTAGTAAAAACTGTGCACATAAATGCTTTGTGAATGATGGTATAGATTAAAAAGAAACTAGATTATAGAGAGAGCACTGAGAAACACCAACATTTAAAGTTCAAATGGAAGAAAAGACTGTAGTAAAAAAAATTGAGATAGAATGGTTAGTCTTAAGAAGATAATGCCAGGAAATATAACTTATAGCAGCATGGTGTGACAGGCAGCAGACCAGGTTGAAACAGTTCATGGAAATAGAGTTTAGTGATCCAGCTCATTCACTGAATTGAACATTCTAAGACAGCAGAGATCATGAGTTTTAGACAGTAGTCTTATTATCCCACAGTAATATTGTGAAATGAATCTCTTTGTGAATTAAAATGAAATACAGGGTAACTTTAGGGGTTAAGTGTAAGCATGGCCTGCTGGGTGTTTTATGATTTTATATCTAGTTACTTTTCCATCTTAAAAGAAAGACACTAATTTCATCAGAATTACAAACTGTCCAGGTGTAATTAATGACTTTAAAACTCAGTTTTATATTTCAGATTTCTTTAACCTTGTTGGCTTATGTAGTTGGGAATATTTAAATAGGTATTGCTTATCTGCTGCTTGCAGGCTTATCAGTAACAGCAGAACAAATAACTCCTCATGGTGCTGGAACTCGGAAGACAGAAACTAGAGTTGAAGAGGCATTTCGGCACAAACAAAGAAATCCAATGGATTCCTGGCACAACTCTGCAAATAAATGTGCTTGTGAGTATTTGAGATCATGTTGGCCAACAGTGGCAGCAACTGGGAATCACGCAGATTTGCTAAGATGAGGCCTACAAAACAGTGCTGCTGCCTGTCTGCAGCTCTTTATCTAATCTATCCTTCCAAAAGCGAAGAGCTTGTGAATTAAGATGCTGAGAGATGCTGAGTGAGAATTCTTTTTTTCTTTTTTCAACTTATTATTTTTATTTTATGTGAATGAGTGTATTGCTTGTATGTGTGTAAGCACGCCTATGTTGTGGAGGTCAGAAGAGGGCATCATCCCCTAGAACAGGAGTTATGAACGGTTGTTAGCTGCCATGTGGGTGTCTGGGAATCGAACCACTCTTAACCACTGAGCCATCTCTCCAACCCTGAGAATTCTGTTTCTTTTACTTTATTTGCTGTTTTCTGTACTTAATAGTGAAACACATTTGAAATATTTTCAATGTTTTACTGTGTTTTGAATAGAGATGTGGAGGCAGCAGACCTTTATCCATCCTATTCCCTACCCCTTATTGAACACTGTGCAGGATGTTCTTTTCATAGCAAAAAATGGAACTCTATTATCATATGGGAATGAATTATCTGGCAGGGGAAGTTGAGTCCTTTGAGGGAATATTTGATGCTGAGTTTGAGAAATCTGAGCAGCTTTGTCTAATCTTATGTGATGTATTTAGAGGGAGAAATAGTGTTCTAGATCTTCATAAAAAGTTGTTTTTAGCCGGGCGTGGTGGTGCACGCCTTTAATCCCAGCACTCTGAGGCAGAGTCAGGCGGATCTCTGTGAGTTCAAGGCCAGCCTGGTCTACATAGTGAGTTCCAGGACAGCTGGGGCTACAGAGAGACCCTTTCTCCAAAAAAAAAAAAAAAAAAAAAAACCAAACAAACAAACAAAAAACCCAAAACTTATTCTTGTTCATCTATTATATTTTTAAAAGATAGGTAAATGTTAAATACAGTCTTTATGTTTCATTAAAGAGAACCTGCCGTGAAGAGTTCATGCAATTCTAGTCTTAGTGTGCTCTTTCCCAAGTGATACTGAATTTGAGAAAATGAGTCATATCCACTTTAAAAAGTATATTTATATGTCAATATTTATATATTTTATTTTCTTTGAGAACTTCATACAAGTTCATATTCATTCTCATTTTATTCACTCCCACTCCTCCCAGATGTACCCTCCTACCTCCCTACACCCTCCCAATTTTGTGTCCTCTTTTTTGTTGTTGTTGAAATAAGCCATCGAGCCCAGCTAGTATTGCTCATATCTGCATGGGTTTGGAGCCATCCACTGGAGTACGGTCAACCTACAAGGTGCCACACCCTTAAAGAAAATTGACTACCCCTTTTCCAGAAGCCATCAACTGTCAATAGCTCTTCAGTTAGGGTGTGTGTGTGTGGGGGGGCGTCTTGTGAATTCATTAGTATTCTATACTAGAATGTTGACCAGCTTGATCTTGTGCAGGTCTGTGTAAGCAATTACAGCTGTATGTAGCAGTGTTGTCATGTCCAAAACATTTTGCTGAGGTTCTCCTGGACCTCTGGCTCTTAACAGTCTTTTCATACCCTTTTTCACCATGCTCCCTGAGCCTTGGGTGGGGGTGATATAGGTGTCCCATTTGTGGCTGAGTACTCCATGGACTCTTATTTTCTGTACTGTGATCAGTTGAAGTTTCTGCATTAACCACCATCTGTACAAAGAACTTCTCTGATGAGATCTGAGAGCTGTACATACTCACTTTTAAAAAACTTGTCCTCTTTGGATAAGTGGCATTTTTATGGAGAAAGTTTGAGAAGGAACTTAATTTAGTTGCCATGAAACCAGTTAAAGCTATTTTGGCCTAGTTGTAGCTCAGATCATGAATTGTGTGATATTAAACTTGATTTGAAATCCTTTTTTAAATATATTTTTTAATTAAAAATTTTTTTTGTATGAATGTATTGCCTGCATTTATATAAGTGTACCCATGTCATGCAATGCCTGCGGAAGTCAGAAGAGGGCATCGGATTCCCCTGGAACTGGAATTATGGATGCTTATTAGCTGCCATTTCGGTGCTGGGAATTGAACTTGGGTCTTCTGCAAGAGCAGTCAGTGCTCTTAACTGCTGAGCCATCTCTCCAACCCCTTGAAATCTTTTATAGTCTCTGAATCTGATACCAATGCTTAATAATGATAATACATTGAAAATTTTCTTTAAGAAGTTTTAATTTGGGGCTGGCATGATGGCTTAGCAAGTAAAGGCACTTGCTGTGTAAGCCTGATGATCTGAGTTCGAGCCATTGAACCCACATAAAGGGAGAAGAAGAGAACCAATTCCCCCAAATTGTCCTGTGACCTCCACATACATGCTGTGACACACATGCTCATGCCTTTAAGTTCATTTAAATACTAAAATTTTTTTAAAAATCTGTAGTGAGAGTTTTATTTTCTCTTACCAGTAGATGGCATGTGTGACACACGGTTTATCTGTTTTAGGCTAACATACTCAAACCTTAACTCTAAATGTCCCAAAAGGACAGTTACTTTCCTAAGGTCTTGGTTTTGGAAACAAGCTCAATTGTGTAATAAAAATTGACTGTAACAGTTGTGTCCCTAAATGGGCTTTTCAATAGAGTACACTCTAGATACATAAAGGATGTAATCTAGTAAGGATTAGGCCGTATATACATATGTTCCCACCATGTTAGTCCTGTGAAGATGCAGCACAGTGAGACAAAAGGCTCTCCTCTCAGAGTGCTTATGTGGCCTGTTCTTATTTTTCCAAAAATTCTGTTAACTATTAGAAATAATTATATTAGGAGGAAAACCTGCCTCTTCTTTCTATCTCCCAAAGAATAAGAACATGTTCTCTCTTTTTAGCTAAGATGAAAGAATAACAAGTGAACTTGCTTCAGGAGGACTTCTGGCTTTTGTGTAGGTAGTGTGTTGCATATAAAGAAATTGAACTGGCTGTGGGTTGAACAAAGTTCAGGCTTTTCTTTAAAGCTCTGGAGTTCCTAACATCACATTTTGGAATCAGAGGAAAATGGGCATCTTTTTCTGATCTTTAATGTGAATTGCATTAGCTTTTCATATAGCTAATGACATGATTATAAATGCCTGTCACCTGAGCTTGTTTATAAGCTTTTAATATTAGACTAATACAGAAATTTTCTTCTTCATGCTAATTAACCTATAACTATAAATTGTAAAAGTAGAAATGAAGGGAAAATCATGAAAAGGTAGTTCTAATCCTATTGAATTTTAAAGAACAAAATAAACTTTGAATCAAATGGCTAAATAATTTGAATTTGGATGAGTCCATAAACCTTTGGTTGATACACTCCTAGATAAGAAGGAATAGTAACAACTAGATATATCAATTCCTTATGAATACTCCCAGAAAGGGTTTGGAGTAGCATGTGAACCCCTATGCACTATTGATAGAATATCAGCTCATATTAAAGATTTGCAAATGCCTCAGTCACATAAACTTGCTTTACCAACTACATCTAATACATGTAAAGGATACTTAAAATTCTTGGGTCCCAGGTCCAGAAAGATGGCTCAGTATTTAACTTGTATTTATTTATTTATTTTTTTGTCTTTTTGAGACAGGGTCTCCCTGTAACCCCAGCCAGCCTGGAACTTGCTATGCAGATCAGGCTGGCCTTGAATTCACAGGTATCCACCTGCCTCTGCCTCCCAAGTGCTATTAAAGGTATGTGCCACCACACCCAGCTGGTTCAGCATTTAAGAGCACTGGCTGCTCTTGCAAGGACCCAGGTTCAGTTCCCAGCACCTCCATGGCAGTCATCTGTAACTCCAGTTCTGTGGGATTTGATGCCTTCTTCTGGTCTCCACAGGCATTGCACACATGTGGTGCATGTACATATGTGTAGTCAAAACACTCATACACATAAGATTAAAAAACAGCAACAAAAGAACCAGGTCCATCTTAACACCTGGAAGCCCCAAATAGCGACTCAAAGAGCTCATAATAATTTCTGTCATCGAAGAGCATACAACTTTTATAGGTTTGCTTATTCATATAATTGACAAAATGTTTATCTTCAACATTTTGTTAATGTCCTTGCATTAATATTAGAGGGTTTGGCTTTTTTATATATTCTGAGATAACTTTGCAATAAATTGATGCTGTTAGACAAACTATTTGTCTTAGAGGATGTTAACAATTGACTTATCAGATTGTTCACATGACCTATCGCAGAGCTTTTATTCATGATCATATATACTGTGGGAAATTCCATTTTCTGGAAAGAGAGGCAACAGAGATGTGTTTGTGGGCATACCTCTACCTATTCTGTCATGCAACATGATGTAAGAGCTGTCTTTGCATCCTCTTGCAGGCAAGGCAACCATCTTCCTGGTAGAAATCCAGGCTCTCTCCCCAAACTTTCTGGGCAGCTTGATAATATGATCATTCCCTAAATATATTATAAGGTTAGTCCCTGAGTGTTGAAAGTTAGGAATAGCTATAAAGTAGAATCTGTAGTAGTAGAAAAGATTAATGCTGAGCAAACACATATGGTAAGTAAAGTTTTAATTTTTTTCATTCTTCATAATTAATCTTTAACTTTCTATTTTACTTGTGAGAATTAGTCAATGTGGATATTAAGAGTTGTGTGTTAGACCAATATGGGTTTCTTCTTTTTGATCCTCAATAATAAATATGTAAAACAGGCATTGCACTCCAAGTTCTACATGCCTTTTTCCTTCTTTCTCATAAAACAGTTCGAGTTCGGAGAAAATCAAGGCGACGATCACAGTGGGGTAAAGGAATTATTAAGAAGAGGAAAGTCAATAATTTAAAAAAAGATGAAGAGGACACCAAATTTGCAGACTATGAGAACCATACAGAGGACAGGAAATTGCTGGAGAATGGAGAATTTGAGGTAAGCACTGACTGCCATGAAGAAAATGGAGAAGAGACTGGAGACTTGTCTATGACCAATGACGAATCTTCATGCGACATCATGGATATGGACCAGGGGCAGAGATTGAACAGTGGAGCAGGCGCAAAAGAGAACTTTGCATCGACTGAAGAGGAAAGTTCAAATGAGTCTCTGCTTGTCCACAGCAGTAGTTCTCTCAATCCAGATCAGAAATCTAGAAAAGAACCTTTCCTTAAAGGAAACTGTCTAAATGGTGAGGCCTCCACGGACAGTTTTGAAGGAATTCCAGTTCTGGAGTGTCAGAATGGCAAAGTTGAAGTAGTTCCTCTCTCTGGTAGTGGGGAAAAATCTAGTTCTGAACAAAAGAGTCTCTCAGAAGAGCAGTTGAAAGGTAAACCAGAAACTTCAAGTGAAAATCATGGAGCTGATCCTGAGAAACCAGAAGCACTGGAATGTAGCACCGACGAGAAGTTAGAGCCTGGGCCTGATGTGGAGGTTAAAGATGCGGAACTGGATAAAGAAGGTAGAGCTAATTCATTGGGTATTTTATCTGGTTTCTAGTAGCAGTAGTTGATTAATAGATTCCCAGAGCACTATACTCATTAAAGTTTTCAGCCCCTTCCATAGAAAAGTGTGCACATAGTACTAAATTTCGTTTGAAGTTTCAGAGGTTTCATGGTCCAGAATGCACTACTTTCTTGACTGCTTACTCTTACATGCCTGCCTGTCACTCCTGTCCTAAAGGATTTGTAACTAAAAGCCAAATAAATCCACAGGTGTAAAGAAGGAATTCTAACAGAAGAATTATTAATATGGGGTGGAGCAGGCAGAGATTTGGATAGCATAGCAGTATGGTATATTAGAAAGAGTCATACAAACAGATTAAGTTACTTCTCTTATTCATTATAATCATGCAACTTGAAGCTAGTTATACTCTTCAAGCCTGGTTTTTCATTTTGTAAACTAAACTTCAGAATAGTGTTGTTGCTGGGATTAACAATAAATAATTACCTCTCCTGGTTACTGACCATGTTACAGTATATTTATTCTAGGTAGTCATTGTTGGTTGAATCTGAGGGACATTTAGTCTAAGAGGCTCCATTGATTTGTAAGAGCAGTGGAGGAAAGCTGCATAATTCTCCCTGTTCTCAGAAAATCAGGATGTTCTACAGAACAGAAACTCCTGGATTCTCTTGATTATATGATTCTAAGAAAAAGCAGAAAAGGGGAGTAAAGATTGTCTAGCCCATCCTTGTTCATCATTATTCTTTATTACAAAATGGGATCAGTCAAGTTG
Organism: Nannospalax galili; assembly: GCF_000622305.1. Taxonomy (NCBI): domain Eukaryota; kingdom Metazoa; phylum Chordata; class Mammalia; order Rodentia; family Spalacidae; genus Nannospalax; species Nannospalax galili. The sequence continues at coordinate 1,892,118 of NW_008330570.1, forward strand.
GAGATGTACCCTAGGTTCTCCTATACCAGGTATCTTCAAGTTTTGTCATACTCTATAAATTGTGTGGAGTACGTAACTTTCCCTTAGGATTTAGGCTACGTTGAAAAAATTTTTTATCCTGCCAGTTTTCTAAGCCCTGTAATAGAATTGGGAAATAGAAGCATATTACTCAAAGTCTTGCTCTGTGTGTGTGTGTGTGTGTGTGTGTGTGTGTGTGTGTGTGTGACAGAGGAGTATGCTAGGTGTCCTCAGTCATGTTCCCTACAGCCAGCACTCTTCCTGTCTCCATCTCCCACAGTGCTGCACAGCTTGTGTGGTCATGCCCTTGTTTTTGAGGTGTGAGTATTAGGAATCCAAGCTCAGCTTCTCATTCTTGTACAACAGGCACTGTACCAACTGAACAATCTTCCTAACCCTTTATAAATAAGTACTTAGAGGTCAAGGTGGTTTTCCCTTCCTTTTTAATGAATATGTTTATCAGATGATATTGCAGTATAAGTTTGCTTTCATAGTTGTAATTTAGTTCTCTTTAATTTGGATTATTTATTAATAAAGAAAGTACCCCAAAATAAACACTATTATTTAATTTATTTATTTATTTGTCTTTTTGAGACAGGGTCACCCTGTAGCCCAACTATGTAGACCAGGCTGGCATTGAACTCAGAGATCGGCCTGCCTCTGCCTCCTGAGTCCTAGGATTAAAGGCATGTGCTACCATGCCCGGCTATAATTTCGTTTTAAAAATGTTTGTATTGGCTGGGCATGGTGGCGCACGCCTGTAATCCCAGCACTTGGGAGGCAGAGGCAGAGGCAGAGGCAGGCGGATCTCTGAGAGTTGGAGGCCAGCCTGGTCTCCATATCAAATCCAGGCCATCTGGGACTACAGGGAAACCCTGTCTCAAAAAAACAAAAAAAAAAAAAGTATTTATTAGTCAGTCGTGGTGGTGCATGCCTTTAATCCCAGCACTCGGGGAGGCAGAGGCAGGCAAACCTCTGGGAGTTCAAGGCCTACCTGGTCTACATAGTGAGTTCCAGGACAGCTGGGGCTACAGGGAGACCCTGTCTCAAAAATACCAAAAAAAAAGAAAAAAGTTTTTATTTTATTATATGAGTGTATTGCCAGCATGTTTGTAAGCACATCCATGTCGTACAATGCCCTTGGAGGTAAGAAGGACATCAGATTCCCTGGAGCTAGAGTTCCAGATGGTTGTTAGCTGCCATGTGGATTCTGGGACCTGAACTTGGGTCCTCAGCAAAAATAGCTAGTGCTATTAACTGCTTAGCCATCTCTCTAGCCCATAATTTCTTTAAATACAGTGTTCTTTACTCCAGAAAGGATTTGTTGTGGGTAAAAATTTAGTTGCTTACCCACAGAGTCAAGGGGGGAGTCATTTACCTCTCCCATCCAATCAGTCAACCTTAGCCGCATGTGAGGGGAGGAGCAGAGGATATATAAGCTTAGAACGCCAAGAGGCACCTCTCTCACCATTTTGTGCGGCTGTTGGGAGGTCACAGGATCTGTATTTGAGTGTGGACTTTACAGCACAGCTGTAAATGTGGGGCACCCACTCTTCTGTAAATAAACCCCTACTCTATGCTCTGTTAAAAAAGTAAAATAAAATATTTAAAAATTAGTTGCTTAATAATGATTTTCCTTTTACTGAGTGTAGTACATTCTTTTCTCTTTCAATTATAGGTGCTTCTAAAGTAAAGAAATACCGTAAATTAATTTTAGAGCAGGCGAAAACAACAAGCCTGGAACTGGTTCCAGAAGAGCCATCTGAACCTGTACCACCAGTGGTAGTTGATCATGAGAGACTGCAGGTATGCTTAGCTGCTTGTAGTCCATTTAAAAATGAACAAAATAATATTTGGAAGTATGTAAGCACTTTAATAAAAATAGATTTGGAAATTGCCACTTTAATCTAGGGATGATATAACTGTCTCGGAGTTTAAGAGTTTTATGTATTTTGAGGGTTTGAAATTACTGGAATAGTCTTGGCAATAAACTAGGTCTAGTGTCTTCTAATCATAGATGTTATTTTGTGCCCAATGATGCCTGTTGTTGAGACATTTGAATATAATGATTTCAGTTTGAATAATGGAATCTACTATATCTTACTCCCTTTCTTTGGATTTTTTTTTCTCCAGAAATTGCTTGATTTGTTGGTGGAAAAAAGCAACAATTTGGCAGTTGATCAACTTGAGAGACTGTATTCTCTTCTTAGTCAGTGCATCTATCGTCACAGGAAAGATTATGACAAATCATACCTTGTAGAGGTAAGTGTTCGCTTCATCTGTAGAATAAATACGTGCTTTTGCTAAGCCCATTATTTTCTATAGGTAACTGAAGAATGTTGTGAAGATTTAAAATTAGAAGACTCGAGGGCTGGGGTTAGGGCTTAGTGGTAGCACATCAGTTACCTAGCATGTGTGAGGCCTTGGGTTTGGTCCTTGCTACCCCCAAAAAGAAAAAATAACTATATATTATAGTTTGAAGAATAAAGCCTTTCAGTACCAATTTGTCTCAGTAAATAAGGTATCAAATTCCTAGTCTAGCAAAAGATAGAAACCCATGGCTCTGGGTTGGCAAATATACAGAATAATGTATTATAATTCTCTTCTCCCTTGTTTGTTATGGACATATATCATCACTTGAGCCTGTTTGGTGTGGCTTGGCCCCACGATCCCTTCCATTGCAGATCTAAAGAGCTAGGTAGGGGCAGAAGGATCAGAAGTTCTAGATCATCCTCAGTTAAATAGCAAGTTAAAGGCCAGTGTGGGATACATGAGACCTTGTCTTTAAAGAAAAAAAAAAAAAAAAAAAAGAAAGAAAGAAAAAAGAGGTAGGAGCCACAGGAAACAGAACTTGTCCTTTTGCTTAGATACTTTTTAGCCTTTCTAGCCAGCTTGAACCAAAAAAAGTTCTTCCCGTGTAAGTCTTTTTCATATATTTTTTCATATTTAATCTGTGCTGCTGCTTTCTGATGTTACCTGAGCAAATGTAATCCCACTTCGTCCTACTGGATGGCTGAGCAACTTAGATTCTCTTTGTTCATTAGCCTATTAGTTTATGTGGTAGTCTAGCTATGAAATATTTATCAAGTACTCTCAGTACCAGATACTGTGCTAGGTGTTTGGGATGCAAAGCATGAGAAATTTCTTGTTCTAATGGAACATTTCTAATGTTGAGGCTATTAAAGATTTATATGGAGAGGATATGGCTTTTTTTTTTTCCTGAGTAATAAGGAGCATTAGATTTATTGTCTTGGGGGTGCTGGTGACTGACATCAATGAGGCCTTGCACATGCTAGGCAATCATTCTACTACTACCAAATTATATCTCTAGCCTTAGGGACATTAGAGTTGAGTCAAAACAAGACAGCATTTAGAGTTATTTTGGAGGGCAGGATGGCTTATTTGAAGCTCCTGACACTCACTCGTTCCTCTACACAGAAGAACTGAAGCAACAGGTGCATAGCTGCATATTGAGGTGTGACCATGGAAGAACACTGAAGTTTAGTAGAAAAGCAGAAGCTTTGTAAAAACCTGGAGAACTGGGATAGCACAAGAAGAAACAAAATATTCTATTACTGTGCTGGACAGCTTTAGTGTCAACTTGACACACCTGGGTTGAGGGAGCCTCAATTGGGGAATTGCCTTCATTGGACTGGCCTGTGGCCATGTCCATGGGGCACCTTCTTGATTGTTGAGTGATGTGGGAGGGCCCAGCCCACTGTGGATGGTGCCACCCCTGGGCAGGTGGGCCTGTGTTGCATAAGAAAGCAGGCTGAGCAGGGGCCAGGGGAGTAAGCCAGCAAGCAGCATTCCTCCATGACCTGTGCTCCAACTCCTGCTTCCAGGTTCCTGCCCTGAGTTCCTATCTTGGGCTCCTGGATGAACTGTGACCCGGGATATGTAAGATAAATAAACCATTTCCTCCCCACGTTGGTATTGGTCAGAGTGTTTAGTCACAGCAATGGAGAGACAAACAAGACAATCGCCTGTTGCCCCAGAGCCACAGCCTAAGAAGATTGTCTCCTCTCTGCAGGAGTAAAGCAGAGAGAATCCCAGAAAAAACTCGTAGTGCAAATACTGGAAGATACTGCTATTGGAAAGTCATGTGGCCCCTGCAGGTTTATAGCCTAAATAAATAAGAGAACTGAAATCCACACAATAGTGTGACTTTGGAAAAGGAATTCCCATCATCTCCCAGTGAACTGCCAGGGTTCTATAATCAAGAGCCATCTTGAAAAGGGGCCTGTTTTCTGAATTTGGACTGCTCTAGGAGTCAGAAAATTCTCTATCTGTAGGACCCTCCACATTCATTCCCCTGCACTGGCTCTGCTCATCTTGTAACTACCTCACAAGTCAGACTTGGCTCAATAATTACTCTAAACTAGAACCAATGAGAGTGTTACCTAGTGGGAAAAGGTTATTACAGTGTAGAGGATAATAGAGGGGACTGTCCACAGAACAATGAGATTGGGAAGTCTGTTCCCTGAGACCTGGGGCATGGCTAGTCACATGTGGTTTTCTTGGAGTGCCAGGACTAACAGCAGTTTCCTATAGGATTCTTTACTCATCTCCTGCTGCCCTGCATGGGCACCTGCCACCAACAAGGCCAAAAAAGAATTCAGATATTCCACTGCTCCCCTGCTTGCAGAAGTGTGTTGGTACAGTCTTGCTCTATATCATGTTGATGCACAGGCTAAAAAGTTTAGAGAAAACTTAGGCACCAGCCACATTCACTCTCTTTCCTTTGAGTATTTCAGCTGAGAGGAATTTCCCCAGCTCTAGCTGCATCCCACTGGCCCTTGATCCCTGGTGGACACTACAAGTGAGACAGTTGGGAGAGAAAAACCTCAAGCTGTCTCCCACTCCTTGAGCACATACAGCTTGGGGTGGGGATGGGAGTCTGTGGTTCTGTTCCTGACTGAGTATAGCCACAGAGGCAGCAGAGTAAAATAACAGTTTGCTACCCCTACAACTGTGTAGCTCACCTTACTCATTGCCCCTATACCTTGTCTTATCATACATTGCTGATAGATTAGGTATGAATGTCAATTTCTGGACTCCTCCTTTGTCCATTAAGCATCTGAGTTGGAATTATTGTCTTAACTGGAGGACAGATTCTTCAGGCCTCTCATCAAAATGGAATAGGCAATACCAGAGACTCATTTAAGTAACAGGGCCAATCCAGCAGTGCTTGAGTGTACATATGGTAATCAGAGGACAACTTGCAGGGCTAGATTCTTTCCTTTTACTATGTGGGTCCCAGGGATCGAACTCAGGATGTCAGGCTTAGAGGCAGGTGCCTTTACCTGCTGAGCCATCTTGCTGGCCCAAGAGGATATTTAAAAAACAAAATGAAATAGACCAAGAGTGTTATGAGATTGAATCAGTAATAAATATCTCCAAGAACTAGATGGCTTCACTGCTGAATCTTAGCAAACTTTTAAAGAGGAATTAGCACCAGTGTTTCTCAAACTATTTTATAGAATTTAAAAGGAGAAAACATTTCCAGACTCGGTCTGTGAGACTAGCATTACTGGGTACTAAAACCTGACAATTACAAAAAGGAAATTTTAGACCAATAGTCTAATGAATATGAATGTGGAAATCCTCAACAAAATACTAGTAAATTGAATTCAGCGGTGTATCAAAAAGATAATATACCATGATCATATTGGTTTGATTTCAGGGAGGGAAGGATGATTCAACACACACAAATCGAGTATAATGCATCCCCTTGAATAGAGTGCAGAATGAAAACATATTTTCTCAATAGATGCAGAAAAAGTATTTGATAAAATTCAGTATCTCTTCATGATTAAAAACTACAAACAGCCAGGCAGAGGCAGGTGGATCTCTGTGAGTTCAAGGCCAGCCTGGTCTTCATAGTGAGTTCCAGGACAGCTGGGGCTACAGGGAGACCCTTTCTCAAAAAAAGACCAGAAAAAAAAGCTACAAACAGCTTGGCGTAGTGGCACATGCCTTTAATCTTAGGAGGCAGTGGCAGGTGGATCTCTGTGAGATCAAGGCAAGTTCCAGGCCAGCTGGAGCTACAAGAAAACCCTGTCTCAAAAAGACAAAAAAAAACCAACAACAAACCCAAAACCACCCCCCCCAAATAAGCAAATTATATATAGAAAGGTTTTTTATTTTATTTTATTTTATTTTATTTATTTATTTATTTATTTATTTACCAGGCTGGCCTTGAAATCACAGAGATCCACCTGCTTCTGCCTCCCAAGTGCTAGGATTAAAGGTGTGCGCCACCACACCCGGCATATAGAAAGTTTTATACTTGTTAAAAACTGTATATGACAAACCTAGAGCTAACATCGTGCATGGGAAAAAAACCTAAAAGCGTTTTCTCTAAGATGCAGAACAAAACAAGATAGCACTAGAAATTTTAGACAGTACATTTATGCAAGAAGAAATAAAAGGTATACAATAAGTGAAATTATTCCTACATGTTAATGATATGATTCTACACATCGAAAAATACTTCAACTAGTAATTTTTCTATACACCAATAATGAATTTGCCAAGAGTAAAATCGGTTTTAGTCACAATAACCAGGTTGGGTGGGGAGGACTAGGAATAAACTAAGGAAATGAAAAAAAAAAATTACAAAATAGTGATGAAACAAATGAAATGCCTGCCCATGTTCATAGGTTTGAATTACCAATATTGCTAAAATGTTTATACCACTCAATGCAATCTACTGATTCAATGAAATCCCCATCAAACACCAGTGACATTCTTCAGAGACCCAGCAAAACACAGTCTTAAAATTCATAGCACTTCACAAAAGAACCTAAATAACCAAAACAGTCTTGAGAAAAAGAAGGAAGCTGGAGGCATCACATTACTAATTTTAAGATAGACTATACTTCCATAGTAACCAAAACAGAGTGATATGGCCATAAAAACAGACAGCAGAGACCAATGAAACAGAATAGAAAGCCTAGTAATAAATCCATTCATCATCAGCCAACTAAGTTTTCAACAGTATATCAAAAATTTACTTTGAAGAAAGAAAAGCCTCTTTAGCAATTGGTGCAAGGAAAACTAGATGTCCACAGGTAGATTGAAGCTTGACCTCTAGCCCTCACCCTGTAGAAAACCTCAAAACAAGTCAGGCACCTTATTGGAAGATCTCTGAAGTCTGAAGCATAGAGAAAACACTTTAAGATGTTGATACAAATAGTGGTGTCTTGGATAGGACTCAAACCCACAGGAAACAAAAGGAAAAATTGACAATTGAGATTATATCAAATGAAAAGGCCTTTTGCACAACAAAGGGAAAAAATGACCATAATAAAGAGGCAACTTACAGAAGAGGAGAAAGTATTACCAGTGATTCACCTGGCAAAGGATTAATATCCAGAATGTATAAAGAGCTCAAAAATGTAACTAGAGGAAACACAGATGGCAATAATATATGCAAGAATGTTCAGTATTATTAGTCATCAGTGAAGTGTAAATCAAAACAAATGGGTTACCATCTCATTCCCATTAGGATGGTTATTTGCAAAATAGAAAAACCAACAACAACAAAACAATTACAAATGCTAGTGATGTGGAGAAAATGGAACCCTTAGACACTGTTGATGGGTAATGAAAGTTAGTATAGCCACTATGGGAAACTGTATAGAGATTTTCCCAGTAAAACCCCTAAAAGAATAACCATATGATTCAGCTGTACCATTCCTTGGTATGTAAAAGAGAGACCTGCACACCCTAATTGCTGTGGCATTATTCACGAGAGCTATGATATAGAATCAGCGTAGGTTACTATCTACAGGTCAGTTATAAAGAATGTAGTACTGTCATTGTCAGCATAATGGGTCAAACTAGGGGTCATTTAAGTAAAATAAGGCAGTACATAGACAGGTATCACATGTACTCTTCATATGTGGAAACAAAAAAAGGGCAATATGTAAGTAGAAGGATTGCTAAGGACTGGGGTAGGTGCTTGGATAAGTAGAGAGAGGAAGGATGTGTGGACATAAAGCATGATATGCGTATATAGAAGCATCATAGTGAATTGTGCTAATTTGTATAATTAATGTGCTAATTATAATTAAATAAAATCGAAAACTTAAAATTATTCTTGACATTTGTTAAAATGGCAATTTATCAGTGAGATAAGATACAGATGTATATATATGTATACACATAATGTATGTTTCAAAACATGCTACACATAAGTATATACAGTGTAAAGAAAGAAAAGAAATACAACCAAATGCAATATATTCATTGGATTCTAGGTAGGTAAAATTCAAATATATTTTGGGTGGCAAATAAGTAAATAAAATTACTTTATAATCACATTTTATGAGTTTCATTTTTTAAAAGCTGTGTAAGTTGTGGGGCTGGAGAGATGGCTCAGTGGTTAAGATGACTGCTCTTGCAGAGGACCTGGGTTTGATTCCCAGCACCCACATGGCAGCTATGAACTGTCCTTAACTCCAGTTCCAGGGGATTTCGAAGCTCTCTTCTGACTTCCGCGGCACAGTACGACACGGGGTGCACTCTGCAGGCAATATACTCATACACATAAAATAAAAATAATAAAATATTTTTTAAAAAGCTATGTAAATTCTTTAATATATAGGAGTTACTGGAGAGTACAATGAGAAAATAAAACATTACCATGATCCATCCTCTAGAGGATACTAGTTAGTATTAATCTTTTGGAATGTCTTCCAGTGTTTTAAGATGTCTATAATACATGAAAATATGTGAATATGTTCTTAAATTTTACTCATATATTTTATGATTTGATTTTTTTCCCTTTCTCAGCAATGAAAGATAAAGCATTTAGTAAAAGTGATTTTGATTATTATTATAGAACAACTTATTAATCAGACAATAATCTGTTAGTATTGATAAAATAGAATTTTGTTGGAGCTGTTTAAAGGTAGGGAAAAAATATTTTAGTTGTATTTGATACTTGCCTATCATAATGTGTATACAGTGAACAGTTCTGTTCTACAATTTTTTCATTCAAAGAAGCTTGAATGAACTGCATATATCTGTGAATGGAATTGGGAAATTTTATAATTTAGGAGGATTTAGGGAGGAAAAGAATTGGAAGAATCAGTAGTGAGGGACTTTGCTGGTGGTGGTGATGGTGGTGGTGATGGCAGCAACTCCTTCTGACCCTTTTCCCCTTTTCATCTGGGATTAGAATGAAAAGGCTCAGAAACAGGATGCATTCTATTTTATGACATACACTTGCTACAGTGAACACATCTAGTTTGCTTTGGTAAAGTCAGTAGAATGTATTACTAAGGAAGGGCCTGGACTCTGGCTTGAGGCTGCCTGTGTTCAAATTCTGACTTTGGCTGTGGTGGTGCATGGCATGTAATCACAGCACTCTTGGGGCATGTCGGGGGTGGCTGGAGGGAGGTATGTTGAACCTGGGGACTGCAAGTTGGAGACCTGCCTAGGCTACTTAATTCCAGGCCAGCCTAGTCTACCTACTGAGCCTATCTCTCAAAACAAAACAAGAATAAAATTCAGAAAGACCTTGCCTCTTATTGACTGTCAGATTATTTATTCTCTTCTGTGCCTCAGTTTCTTGATTTGTAAAATGGGGTTCTGTAGGCTTTGACATTATTGTGAAAATTAAGTTAAATTACATATATGAGCTTTATATATATAAATGTATATCTTGCGTACCTATTATATTTATGTATGTATTTTGAGTATATTTCCTAGTACAGTATCTGGCATCTTAAGTTACTCATTGAGTGTTGCTATATTTGCCATCCCCATTGCCAAAGAATAAAATAAGTACTTAGAATTGTCTAGGGCAGATGGTTTTACAGAGTAGCTGTAAAAATATTCAAATTTGAACTAGTATCTCAAAATCTTTGTCTAAAAATTTCATTGAAATCTTTCATGATGAGGATTCCTTTGTCCTTCTCCAAATGGATAACGTGTCCTTCTTTCTTACAGGAGATGGAAAGAACAGTTCATATGTTTGAGACATTCCTCTGAACTTCTCGAGATGAGTGGTTTATCCTCTCCCATCTGCTCCTGATGAGCAGTTTTCTGAGCCATTGGATTTCAGATTGCACCAATCATGTGCAGAGCCTTGGTGTAAAGTGCTCGCCCACTCATTCTTTCTCTCTGTTGAATTTGGTGCTATTGTCTCAGGTACCTGAAACCAACCAGCCTACAAGAACCAAACAAAACTTCAGAAACATGTTGTATTTTCCACAATAAAAAATACAACCCCACAGCTTGGAGATTTTGGTGCTACAGAAGCCGTGTCTGTGCTGCTCCTCTTTTCATGCACTCTTTTGGAGATTCTCTCTTAAGGAGCAGACCAGCAAACCAGAGGAAACTGGATGGGGCAGTTCTAACTGTATTGAATTGGTTAAATAGTGGCACATGTTTTTTAATTTTTTCCTCCTTTCTGGCCCTTTGATCATATTCCCCTCCCCCTGGGTGATGGACTAAAACCTGTTTTAGACTTGGCTATGGTGTATTTTGGTGGGAAACTGAAGAAACTGGGTGAAATTAGATTAGGCTCTTTAGAACTGCCTTTAATGTGCCTTTTTATTCATTTGAGAAAGATGAGGCTACATGGATGGGTTCATTTGTAGCAGAGTGATTACAATGTTTTCTTTGGTCACAACCTTGAAAATAAGTTTTAATACTCAGTGTCATTAAGAGACAACCATGTTCTGGTATTTAAACGCCTGTCTTGGTCTCAAAACAATCAAGTTACTCAGTAAGCCACATAATATACTAAGCTGGCAGACTTTCCCGTATGGTCTGTTTCTAGTTAAGAAATGTACTAAAGCAGCAACAAATGATACGCAGTCCACAAAAACCCACATATTTTTTCATATTTGCTGACAATGATGACCAGAAAATAGACAGTGGCCATTCTTCTGTCAGAGGCAATTTAATAGTTATTCATGTTTCAGTTACCAGAGAAAAGTGCTTTTCATGTGTAGTCAATTGTTATTGTTTTGTTTTAAAGCCAGGACTTGCCAAATGGACAGAAAAGAGAGGAATTTGTCAGAAACACTGTAAAATTCATTTTCTGTATAATTGCAAGTGAGCTCTGGTATGTCCTTGAATAACAGTATTAACATTTAAATCCTTTCCCATAAGCGTATCCTCACAACTCTTCATTTTATTTGGAACCCATTTTGAATCTTGTTGAATGATTTCTGTGAATTGTACTTACCTGAAACTAATTATGAGTTACTAATTTTACAAAAACTTTCTATAAATTTAAAAACACAGTCTAGGCAGTGCAAAGAGGCAAAGGGAGTGCAGTGACATTTTTTATGAGATAATTTTTAAACAAGGTATAGAAAAATTTGCAGACAAGTTGGCTTGCTATATTCGTTTATTATAGCTGTTAGCTGCAGGTGTGTCTTTCCAATATATGCAACACATGTAGTTTGGGTTTTAATTAGGGCACATGGTCTTGGACTACTGCAGAGATACTGAGCTACCTCAGCTTTTTGTCTTTTAGTTACCAACAGTGTTTACAGGATCCTGTAATCACTTTGCCACCGTTTACATGCTGAAGCTAAGGTACTTGTCCCCTCTCTCTGGCTGTTTGTAGTGTGCACACAGCACACTCTGGCCTCAGCTACTGCAGTATCCCAAGTGCTTCTTTGCATTTACCTTTACATTTACTGCCTTCTAATTCTAGCTTAATTTTTTTTAATGGCACTTGTTTTCTTTATGCCTAGTCTATGAGGTTTTCATAGTATTTAGTCAGTCATATAATTCAGGATGCTACCATGTAGACACACTGTATTTTTAAGGTGGACAAGTATGATAAACGATGAACCATTTTAAAGGGGAGGTGATTTGAAACCTCTAATTTGATTATTGGGAGGATTTTCATGCTTTCTTTAGTATTTATTACCATCATACCAGTGCAAACTATTTTACTGTCTAATACATTAGCATTTTGTATTTTGATGGAAGTTGTTACAGAATTTAAAGATTTGATGAAATAAGATGTAGCAGATTTTTTGTAGCAAGTTTCTGGTAAAAGGGTTTTTTGCAAGTCTCAGGTTCTTGCTGCACTATTTTCTTTTTTAGTATTTATTCCAGTTACTCTAATTCAGAAGCATTCTGTTCAAGTAACAGCAGCACTTGTGAAAGGAAGAAAACCACACGTTTCTCAGTAGGTTTCTAAATTTGTGCAAGTTAAGATGTTAGCTATCAGTGAGTTTGACAAGGGAAATTTATTTATGTATGGCATTAAAAATGCTTCCAAAAGATCAAGTCTTTGTTTTTGTTTATCCTTGATGTAGATGGAGGAATCAGAGTCAACCTCAGTATAGGAACTGCCACTTTGAACAGTTTAGGTCTTAAAGAGAAAGCCAATCTCATGCCAATGGGGGAGAAATGAGCTGAAATTGTACCAACTCTTCAGGCCCCTTTCCCCCCAAAGAAAAACACACTATACCAGTTTTGCTTATTTTACAGATATCTGGTGGTTCTATAGATTAAAGCAGCTTGTGAAATTATCCAAGTCGATTCAGTTTTAACTTTCTGTAAAGTTCTTAATTTTTGCTGTATAGCATTGGCAAAAATAATGTATAAATTGACCTCTGTTCTTACTTCCTATGTGAGCATTATAAATGATAAGCTCCTGTGTAAAACCTTGCTCAGATCAGTAAACTATGTATCACAGCCCAGCCCAGCAGTAGTTCATGCTCAGCTCTGGGACCCTGGGAGCTTCTTGAAGATGATGGAACCACATTAGGGTTGAAACCGATGGCTGTGGAGTTCATCGTGTTTTTGAGCTTGAATCTTACCTGTGATTAATTTTTTTAATGTCCTTTCATGACTTGATTTTTCTCATATGCCAATGTAATTTGTAGGCTTACTGGATTTTATTTTTCGGCAGTGGGGTGGTAATTTCTTATCTTCCCTTTTTGATTAAGTTGGTTCAGCTATGGTGCTATTCAGTAGGTATCTTCAGTGTCAGGTCCCGTAGCTGAATGCCATTGCTGTTATGATTATTATTTGTAATCATATTGTAAGCTTGAATTTAGGCTTGTACCTGCATCTTTTATATTCTGTACATTTGGTTACGTAGATTTTGGGAGTCCTATTTGGTTTCAGTCATGTATGTCTACTTTGTAGAGTAAGTAGACGCCATCAACTATGGTCTGTTTTGGGTTTGTAGTTTAATTTAGAATTGTGTTAAATTGATGTTTTGCATTTGACTTCATTTTACATTAGTTTGGAGTAAATTATTTAATTTTTGAATTCTGGAATTTGAACATTTACTGTAATTTGTAATATAACTGCTGTGAAATACTTGAATAAAGATGATAAGAAAAACATGTCTTTCTAGCATGACTGTGATCACTGTTGGCTGCAGATGCTGAAGTCATCCGTTTTAGGGAGAGTGCATATCAGTGTTTAGTAAGACTGCCCCAAATCTTCTTATACATTCCTTCTAGATTTTAAGTATGCCTCTGGATTTTTTTTTAGCCATATATATATATATTTTTTTTTTCCATTAAGAAAGTATAGTTTTGAGGCTGGAGAGATGGTTCAGTGGTTAAGAGCACTCACTGACTGCTCTTGCAGAGGACCCAGGTTCAATTCCCAGCACCCACAT
>NW_008330570.1:1905866-1952479 GCF_000622305.1 Nannospalax galili
AGGTTAAAAGCACTGGCTGCTCTTGCAGAGGACCTGGGTTCAATTCCCAGCACCCACGTGGTGGCTAACCACCATCTTGCACAACACAAATGCTCCAATGCTCCAATGTACATGCAGGCAATACACTCATGCACATAAAACAAAAATAATAAATAAAAAAAAATTTAAAAAAAGAAGTATAGTTTTAATTTAATTGAATATGGTCTAAAATATATTGGACAGAAACAAATTTATTACTTCAGAAATTGTTTTTTATCTGAATATTCATGTAAAGACCTTATAATTGCATTTGAGGCTCAATCAAAATTTTTAGAACTTTGGAGGTGAAGTTGAATTTTATTTACTAAGTTTTAGCTTCCCTAGGAAATGACAATAAAGTCAGACGTTAGTTTTGAAATACTTATTTCATGCTATCCCTGTGCTCTTAGAAACCTGGTTATCTCTGCCTGTTTTTTAAACTATCCCACATTTATATATGTGTGTCCTGTCCCAGGCACCTTGCTAGGTAGACTTCATCAACTGTGGTCTAACAAAGGATATTTAATGTTCTCAAGTAGCATATACTCTAAGAGAAACAGGAAGTAGAATAAATGTTGGTTACTTTAATGTTATTCTCTATTAAGAACTGATCTTGAAATTTTGTAGTTTGGTTGATTATCACAAAAGAAACCTCTCATTTGGGACGCCTTGGAGTTGAACTGTTTTTGGAAATGCTTTTGTAAGCTTTGAATATTTGTATTCTTTTGGTTCTCATCCACCTTTACCCTCCTAACTTGAATTTCCTCCTATTAGTTCAGTGTTTAGCTATTAGAACTCAGAGGGAATTAAAGTGTTCTTTGTGAGATTTGCACAGTTGTCCCCCTTTTCTCTTCAGAATGTTTGGGGGTGATGGAATCAGGCTTTCTTCTTTGACTTAATACCAAATCAGTGCCCACTATTTTCCTGACAGCGCTTCTTATTCTAAAAGCATATGGTTTGTCTTTGTTGGGCCACTTGGAAGGTGCCAAAAGAGTACACACCAAACATCATGACACCAAATTTCTTTTTAAAAAATTGTTATTTTATTGTGTGCGAGTGTGGGCACATGCATGCCACAGTGCACTTTTAGGTGTCAGAAGACAACTTTTAATATTATTTTTACTTTATGTGTATGAGTGTAGTGCCTGCATGTATGTAATTGCACCTGTGTTGTGCAATGCCCACGGAGGTCAGAAGAGGACGTTGGATCCCCTGGAACAAATTATGAACTATTGTTCACCACCATGTGGGTGCTGGGAATTGAACCCTGGTCCTCTGCAATACCAGCCAGTGCTCTTAACTGCTGAGCCATCTCTCCAGAAGGCAACTTTTTTTTTGTCTTTTTTAGACAGGGTCTCCCTGTAGCCCCAGCTGTCCTGGAACTCACTATGTAGACCAGGCTGGCCTTGAACTCACAGAGATCTGCCTGCCTCTGCTTCCCGAGTGCTGAGATTAAAGGTGTGCACCACCACACCCGGCCTCAGAAGGCAACTTTTGAGAGTCATTTTTCCCCTTCCACTTTGGGATCCGGAGATTGAACTCAGGTCACCAGAAATACTATATAATTTCTTTTTTATTTATTCCTCATTCGTGGTAAGCTACAAGGTGTAGAAAGTGAAGGAAGATGGGACTAGAAAAAAATGTGAAAGCAGAGAATAAAAGTAGTATTCTTCTTAAATTGGTCATGCCTCTTATGGCCTGAGTAAATTATCTAAGCCTAAACATTTCCTCTATTAACTGTTTGTGACGTGGAAACCATTGTTAAGTATTCCATCCAGTTTCCCAAAACAGCAGTGCATAATATCACACAGCATCATAAAGTACTTGCTAGTGAGATGCTAAATAAAAAGGACCAACATTTGATGGGTTGTAATGATCTAGTGAGAGAGAAGTAAAAGGCCATTTTGGAAAATTCTGAGAAGAGTCCAGGGTAAGGAAGTCTGGTGGGAGAGAAAACTATAGGTAGCTTAGAGTCTTATTGAGGGCAGAGTTTAAAATGTTTGTATTTCTGGGGCTGGAGAGATGGCCCATCAGTTAGACACTGGTTCTTGCAGAAGACCCGGGTTCAAATCCCAGCACCCACATGGCAGCTAACAACTGTCCATAACTCCAGTCCCAGCGGATCTGACGGCCTCTTCTGACCTCCACAGGCATTGCACAACACGGGTGCACTTACCTACATGCAGGCAATACACAAATACACATTTTTAAAAAATAATTTTTAGAAGTTTGTATTTCATCCTGTTGTAATTCTTGAAAAGTGAAGGAAGGGAAAAGGAAGGAAGGGAGAGAGATGGGGAAGGAAAGGAAAGAAGGGGTGAAGGGCATTTCAGGCAGAAAAAGGGTAATAAAAGCATATAAGCCAGGTGTGGTGGTGTAATTCCTGCACTTGAGAGGCCAAGATAGGAGGATCAGGCATTCAAGGCCGTCTTCAGCTATATAGTGAGTTTGAGTCCAACCTGAGCTACATGAGACCTTTTCTCAAACAAAACCAAACAAATTCAAAAGCATAGAAATGGACAAATGTTACATTCAGGTGACCATGGCTAGTCCTAGATGTCTTTAGAGCAAAACAGAGTTATGAAATATTCAAGTGTTAGAAGGACTTCATATGCCATATTTTGTGTTCTAGATGAGAGATGCTGCAGGCCCCAACAAGGGAAGGTATAGTAGAGATGACAAAGTTTCTAAGAAACATGGAGGCACAATCACTAAGAGTCAGTGGCTAGATGTTGGCACTGAGAAGCTGGGATTGCGCTTGCTTTCTGCCTGGGTGATCAAGTAGATCAGTCATCATCTAAGACTTAGAAAATTAGAGTGAATTGGACATTTTGACATCCAGGTTCAGAAGACATTTAGGTAGTAGCTAAAACTTGGAATGGTTCAAAACTGAAGACTTTGGATGTTAGCTGCCTGTAAGTGGTTGTTCAAATTACAGGTTTAAATCAGATAACTTATGTTACAGAGTTTGGGACCACCGGGAAAGACTACCCAGACTCAAAAAGTTCCGAATCAGCCGAATCTATCTAGTTAACCAGGGGAAGCACTCTCTCTGCCAGTTTTGGGAATGCCACCTTACTGGGAGGAGCTGGGAGATTTTTAAAGGTAAAGTCCTTGGTACAAGATTTAAGCTTTTACAATTTTATTAGAATTTTAAAGAAAAATCCCCAGGGGAGGTGGGGTGGCAATCCCGACATCTACCTTGAGAAGAATGGGGAGAAGGAAGGAAAGCCATGAAACCATACAAGTTTACAGCCTGCATGAGGGTCAGACACGTGGCTGGGAGAAGGAAGCTTTAGAGAAAGTAAAGAAATCCAAGATGCTAGGGGCAGCCCAAAGCCTTAAAGAAAGCAGGTTTAGAAAGAAAGCCATGAAGAAGAAAAGGAGAAATTATGCTTCTCTGAAGAATTCAGGGAAGCAGGGAAACTCACAGACTACATTACTGTGTCTGGTTCAGAAGTTCTGCACTAGTAGACAGGATTCCAGGCAGGAAAAACTCGCTATCTCATTAATGCACTAGGTATACCACCTATCTATTTAGCATGACCCACCTGTCTAGGGGTGGTCCTATGACCAGATGATTGACCAGTTAAATTTACACAAAATGGAGGGGCTCAGGGTCTTACACTTAAGCAGTACTTTTAGAGTGGAATGAAAATGGCAAATAGAGGGAAAGCAATGTTTAAACAGCAGGTAGAGGATGTCATAGAAGTGATACTAGCCATACCTTCTCAAGAGAAGGACAGCTAAGAGTAGTGTCATAGGGCTGGGCATGGTGGCACAAGCCTTTAACCCTTGCATTCTGGAGGCGGAGGAAGGCTGATCTTTGTGAGATTGAGGCCAGCCTGGTCTACTTAGTGAGTTCCAGGTCAGTTGGGGCTATAGGGAGACTGTCTCAAACAAAACAAAACACTGAGGCTGGAGAGATTACTCAGTGGTTAAGAGCACTGACTATTCTTGCAGAGGGGTTTGATTCTCAGTACCTACATGGTGGCTAACAACCATTTGCAACTCTAATTCCAGGGGCTCTAACACCCTCTTCTGTCCTCCACGAGCATTGCACAAGAGTACACCTATCTACATGCAAACATTACACTCATACACACAAAAATAATAAAATATTTTTAAACATTTTATTTTTATGTGTATGCATGTATTGTCTGCATGTAGGTAGGTGCACCCATGTTATGCAATGCTGGCGGAGGACAGAAGAGGCCATCAGATCTTCTAGAACGGGAGTTACGGACAGTTGTTAGCTACCATGTGGGTGCTGGGATTTGAAACTGGGTCTCCTGCAAGAACAGCCAGTGTTCTTAACCACTGAGCCACCTCTCCAGCCCCCCAAAATAATAAAACATTTTAAAAAGCAGAACAAAACAAAAAACCTCCAAACCAAAAACCAAAGAGTAGTGTCCTAGAGCTGAAGGTGGAGAGAATTTGAGTTGAAAACACAACTGCAGTGTTACTACACCAGCATTATAATTACCTGCGCAAATAACCTCTTAGTTTTTAAAAGAGTGGGCCCAAACTTGGAGGACATTCATTCCCCTAGATAACTCTTTCTGGAACTCCATCTCTGGAACTGTGTCCTGAGTCCACCCATACTCCTAGTCAAAATGTTTTCTCCAGCTTCAATTAGGGAAGTACAAGCTTGGCTCCATCCAAATTTTCTTTTTTCTTTTCTTCTTTTTTTGGTCTTTTTGAGTCAGGGGTCTCCCTGTAGCCCCAGCTGTCCTGGAACTCATTATGTTGACCAGGCTGGCCTTGAACTCACAGAGATCCGCCTGCCTTTGCCTCCCAAGTGCTGGGATTAAAGGTGTGCACCACTATGCCTGGCTAACTCCATCCAAATTTTAACAGACCACCCTAGTCTTTTCATCGCTAGTTGTAGAATATCTTATTCACCCAAGGTTACCTTCCTTCCCAGTCTCCTCTGTGTGCAATGGAAATGGGTCACTATTTCTCAGTGCTTTGATAAGTTAATTCTTAAACATACCCTCATTCATTCATTATCTTTTCGGGAGGAGTACCACATTGAGGTTGTCAAGGAAACAAGAGATCAGGTGCCCAGGTCACAAGACACAAGAGCACTTGGTTTTGCTGGGGTTAATTAAAAGTCAGTAGTTCAGATTATGTCCATAAAGAAACATTCCCAGGACTGGAGAGATGGCTTAGCAGTTAAGAGCATTAGCTGCTCTTGCAGATGACCCTGGTTCGATCCCCAGCACCCACATGGCAGCTAACAACTGTCAGTAACTCCAGTTCCAGGAGATTCAATGCCATCTTCTGACCTCTGCAGACATTGTACGACATGGATGCACTTTCATACGTGCAGGCAATACATTCACATAAAAAAACTTCAATAAAAGTCATTCCCACAGACAGCACTATCAAATGTTTCTGTGGAGGAGGTAATATATATCCAAATATTACCAGTATATGTGGCAACTTGGTGATCTTTGATACTTCCAGGAAAAAGAGGACAGTTATAGAGGAACACGAGCAGAGGATTTAAAAAATAATTCTTAATTAAAAATTTTTTTTTTCCTTTTTGGTCTTTTTGAGACAGGGTCTCCCTGTAGCCCCAGCTGTCCTGGAACTCACTATGTAGACCAGGTTGGCCTTGAACTCACAGAGATTCACCTGCCAGTGCTGGGATTAAAGGTGTGTGCCAACACGCCTGGCTCTAAATTTTTATTTTATGTGTATGAGTGTTAATGCTTGCATGTTTGTAAGTGCACCTGTGTCGTGCAGTGTCTGCAGAAGACAGAAGAGGGTTTCGGATCCCCTGGAACTGGAATTACAGACAGTTGTTAACCTCCATTTGGTTGCTGAGATTCCAACTTGGGTCTTCTGCTCTTTAACTGTTGAGCCATCTCTCCAGCCCCAGGCAAAGGATTTTTAAAAATATTTATTCTTATTTTATGTGTATGAGTGTCTGGCCTGCATGGATGTTAGTGAACCTGTCTTGTGCAGTGCTGGAGGAGGCCAGAAGAGGGTGTCAGATCTCCTGAAACTGGAGTTATGGACGGTTGTTAGCTGCCATGAGGGTACTGGGACTCGAACCTGGGTTCTCTGCAAGAGCAGCCAGTGCTCTTAACTTTTGAGCCCCGAGTGAAAGATTTTGATAAATGTGATTAAACAACATGCTTATACACTCAGGGATGAATATGTTGGTAAGGGTAGTGAGGATGATAACAGCTAACATTTATTGGAAATGTAATGGGTCCAGGCCCTCTTTTAAGAACTTGAGTTGTGGGGCTGGAGAGATGGCTCAGCAGTTAAGAACACTGGTTGTTCTTGCAGGAGACCTGGGTTCTAATCGCAGCACCCACATGGCAGCTAACAATTGTCCGTAATTCCAGTCCCAGGGGATCCGATAGCCTCTTCTGACCTCTGCGGGCACTGCACGACACGGGTGCACTTACCTACATGCAGACAATACATGCATACACATAAAATAAAAATAATAAATAAAAAATGTTAAAAAAGAACTTGATTTGTATTTAACCTTCAGATCAACCCTGTGAAGTAGAAACTATTTTCC
The DNA here is from genome assembly GCF_000622305.1 of Nannospalax galili. Taxonomy (NCBI): domain Eukaryota; kingdom Metazoa; phylum Chordata; class Mammalia; order Rodentia; family Spalacidae; genus Nannospalax; species Nannospalax galili. The sequence goes on from NW_008330570.1 coordinate 1,912,432, forward strand.
TTTTAATCACAGTTACTTAATGAAGGTCAGACAACTAAATAGCATAACCCAGAATTGAATCCTGGGTTTCTGCCGCAAGAGCCAGTTATTTTGCACTATATTATTATGCCACAAAGGGAGGGTGGAAGTTATAGATGGGTAAGAGAGGGATGGGTAAATATTCCAGAGGAGACTAGAGGAAGTATGTGTCTTGAATAAGAGTATTTTCTTTTAGAAAACTGAAATGAGTAGTGTAGATAAGAGGTGTTAAGTTTAGGCATAGGGGAAAGTACTGTGACGTTTAGAAGGTTACTACCTGTTCATTTAAAACACTTTCACATACTTACTTATTGAATTTATACCTTTCCATTGTAAAACATAATGAATAGGAGGAACTCTAAAACAAACGTATACATTAAACATGAATTTTTATAAGATGTAACCCAGGAAAAAAAAGAGATGTTACTAGCCAATTCAGAAGTTCTCTATATTTCTTTTCTTCTCAAATATAACCATAATCTTAATGTTTGTGGTAATGACTTTCTTGACTTCCTTAGAGTTTTAGTTCTTTCATGCATTTTAAAATACATTTAAGATTTTCCTTTTTTTTCCCTTTTAGATTTTTTATTATTGTGTATGTGTATACACATATATGTGTGGGCATGCGCATGCCATGCATATGTATTCGGTCAGAGGACAGCTTTATGGAATTGGTTCTCTCCCTCATTTATGTACATTCCAGGGATTGAACTCAGGTCCTGAGGCTTGTGAAGAAAGTGCTCTCTAACCCACTGAGCCATCTCGCTGACCATCCTAAGTCTTTTAAACCGCTCCCTTTTCATTGCCATCAATTTGTTGAAAAAGAAGTTTTGACCATTTGAATTACTCAAGGTCTGTTTGGATCCTTATAGTAAGGTTAGCATGATTGTTTGTCCTCTGCATCTACCATAAATTGGCACTTGAGTCTGCAGCTTTCCTGTCTAATAGGGTAACCACTCACTACATTGTAACTAGTGAATATTTGAAATGAATCCAAACTGAAATGAACTGTGAATATAAAATTTATGCTAATTTTGAAGTTGTATTATTAAAAGGAACATGTTGGGGCTCAATAGTTAGTGCACTGGCTGCTCTTGCAGAGGACCCAGGTTTGGTTTCCAGCACCCAAATATTGGCTCACAACTGACTTAAGTTCAGTTCCAGGGGATCTGATGCCCTCTTCTGGCCTAGGCGGGCATCACATGAATGTGGTTTACTTACATGCAGGCAAAACACTCATACATATAAAATAAAAATGAATAAAATATTTTTAAAGGACTGTGTAATACATCAATAGTTGTTATATTGACTGTGTGTTAAAGTTACATTTTGTATATATTTGGTTATATTTATCTAAAATAGGCTGGGGAGATGACTCAATTGGAAAAGTGCTTGCCAAGCAAACATCAGGGTCTGAGTTCAGTTTCCCCAGAACACACATAAAAAGCAGGGCCCAGCAGTGTGCACCTCTAATCTCAGCACTGGAAAGGCAGAGGCAGGAGGATTCCTGGGGCTTGTTAGCTGAATAATGAGTTTTAGGTTCAATAAAAGATCCTGTCTCAAAAAATAAGGTAGAGCAAGGTAGGACTTGGTGTCAACTTCTGGCCTCCATATACATGTACATACATGTACATACACACACACACAAACACAAATTTATTAATTTCTGCTGGGTTCTTTTTAATTCTTTATATTGTTATTAGAAAATTTAGATAAATTTATGGCTTGCATTATATGTCTGTTAAGCAGCCCTGATCTAGCTAAAGAGGTCAGATTCTGGTATTATTTATTTATTTATTATTTTTATTTTATAAATGTGAATTTACAATAAAAATTTAGAATTATCTAACTCTGTAATTATGTGTATGAGTGTTTTGCCTGCATGTATGTAAATGCCTCCATGTCATGCAAAACCCACAGAGGCCAGAAGAGGGTGTCAGATGGCCTGGAACTGGAGTTATGGATGATTGTTAGCTGCCGTGAAGATACTGGGAACTGAACCTGGGTCCTCTGGAAGAGCAGAGGACCTCAGTGCTCTTAACCACTAAGCTACCTTTCCAGCCCCAGATTCCAATATTACTTGATTTTATTATTTTTTGCAAGACTGTTTCACAAGTGGTAGTGTATTCTCTTATTAGGGAACATAGTGCCTGGTTATCATTTTTGTGATGTCAGCAATGATTTGAAACTCGACTCCTAAATATCTTAACTGAATTGTTTTGCAAAATGAGTTCTAATGTAATTACTCCTTAATCTATCAATGGGAAACTGCAAAGACAAGCATTTCTTTTTTATCTGCTACCCATTGGTAAAAGTTGTGTAGGAACATTGGATTAATGATCCAGTCTAGGGACTGGAGAGATGGCTCAGCAGTTAAGAGCACTGGCTGCTCTTCCAGAGGACCTAGGTTTGATTCCCAGCACCCACATGGCAGCTAACAACTGTCTATAACTCCAGTTCCAAGTGATCTGATTCCCTCTTCTGATCTGTGTGGGCATTGCACAACATGGGTGCACTTACATACATGCAGGCAATACACTCATACATATAAAAATAATAAAATATTTTTAAATGATCCATTCTTTACCTTTGTTCCAGCCAATTTTTAAAATAGTGTATTATTTCCCTATCAACTTAAGGGTTATGAATTAGTTTTCTTAGTCATTGTGAATTCATAGATTTAAACACACAGGGTGTATATTAAATTTTTATTCTTTTAAAAATTACTTGTTTTTATTTTATATATATGAGTGTATTGCCTGCATGTATGTAAGTGCACCCGTGTTGTGAATTGCCCACAGAGGCAGAAGAGAGCATCAGATTCCCCTGGAACTGGAGTTGCAGACAGTTGTTAGCTACCACGTGGGTGCTGGGAACTGAACCCTGGTCTTCTGCAAGAGCAGCCAGTGCTCTTAACCATGAGCCATCTCCAAGCCCCTAAATTTTTATTCTTAATTATGTGTCTCTGTGTGTCTGTGTATGAGTATATGTCTTTGAGTACAGGTGTTTGCAGAGGCTGGAAGAGGACATTGGATCTCTTGGAGCTAGAGTCACAGATGTTTATCAGCCACTTGGGACGGGAACTTGGAACTGAATTCAGGTCTTCTGGAAGAAGAGCATGTATTTTAATTCATTATTATTGCTATTTATGTTGCTAAGATTTTGGCCTGTGATAATCATTTCAAGTTACTTCCAAGTCCAACTCTAGGCATCTCTGTCATTTTCTAATCTCTGTTGCATCTCAATGGTTGTGACATCCTCCCTTGGCTCAGATATTAGCAATTAAAAATACTATTTACTTTTTATTTATGTGTGTGTGTATATGTGTATACTTGTATGAATTTCTGTGTACCATGTATGTATAGATGATGCCCTCAGAAACCAAGATAGGGTGTTAGATCCCCTGGAACTTAAGAGTTACAGGCAGTTGTGGGCCATCTGATGTTAGTGCTGGGAACCAAACCTGGGTCTTCTGCAAAAGCAGTAAGTGCTCTTAAGCTGAGTCATCTCTTCAGCCCCAGATATTGACAGCTTTTTTTAAATTTTAATTTTTTATTGAATTTTTATGTATTTCATACAGAAAATCATCTTTATACCCCTTCCCCCTTCCCCTTTGGCACCTCCCATAGCCCTCCAACTGGAGTTTGCACATTCTGTCATTTGTGTTAAGGCCTATTATGTAAAGTTAGTGTCCCCAGATATCCCTCAGTGCAAGTTCATCCACCAGGGTTTAGTCAGCCTATCAAGAGTTTCTCCCTTCAAGAAGACCAGCTCTTCCTCACCCAGCAGTAATCAGCTGCCAATAATTCTTTGACTAAGATCAGGGCCTGCTGCCCATTTCCATAATTCTGTGCTGGGATTTTGTCTGCTTGTTTGCATGGGTCTTGTGCATACTGACACCATTGCTGTAGGTTTGTATGAGAAGGGTCCCAGGCACCTGTAGGACCATTTCTGTATGGTCATGCACCTCCTCTCTGGCTCTTACAATCTTTCTACCTTCTCTTTGGCAATGGTCCCTGAGCCCTGAGTGGACCTCAATATAGGTAGTCCTATCTAAGGACCCGCATTCTGCAGAATCTTTTTCTCTGCGTTTTGGCCATTTGTGGCCTTTTGTGCTCCTGGCCCTCAGTTACATAAGGGAGCTTCATTAATAAAAATTGAAAGATTAGTGTTCTCTTTCTCCCTTGTTCTGTGTTCTGTGAGTCTTAGGTGTAGAGGTTGCATCCTAGATGTGCCGCTTTATGCTTGGGCAATTCACAGAGAATTTCTGTGTGTGACCAGTGGTGTAACTCTATAATAATCTGTTTGCTAAAAAAGAAGCTACTTTGATGGATGGTGACTGGAATACTTGTCTATAAATTTAAGGATCTGTATTTTGCACATAATAAAAAATTACATTTGCCTAGGGATGTGAGAGCCTCTCCAGCTATGTGAATTTGGCTAGGTTTACAGTACCAAACATTGAGCTTCCTCCCATTGAGTAGGCTTTAAGTCCAATTAGGTAGCTGTTGATTACCCGCCCCCCCAAGATTAAAGTGACATTACTGCACCAATGGCATTTGCTGTGTTGGTCACCAGTGTGGTTATTAGACCTTGAATCTAGGGTTGGGCTATCGATTGATGTTCTCCCTTACCAGCTTGCATAGTGCTCTCCAAACTTTGAGAGCTAACCTTCAGGGGACATGACTTCCAGGTCAGTTCCAGCTCCATTGCTCCAAATCCTGTGTCTGATGTATGTTCTGTCTTCAGCAGTAGGGTCTTACCATCAAGTTCTGGGAGGCAATCAAAGACTGTGGCAATAGCCTGAGTAATTTTGGAAGTCTCTTGGACTACCCTGACCAACAACTCAAAGGAAGGTTTCTCCTGTCTGGTACTGTTTCTTGTTATATAGTCTTCAGCTATACTCACGGACTCATGTAGGGATATTGTATGTGCAGTTTTTCAGTAGGTTTTGGACAAATATGATTCCCTCTGGTTTTTTTCTTTTTCTTTCTTTCTTTTTTTAAATACTAGGTAGGTACTCTTTATGTCTCCTCTTTCTCTCCCTGTCTTATCCTCCCCCCCTGCCCTTCTCAGTTAAAATGTCCCCATTTTCCCCATTTCTCTCTTGATAATTTTTGTATGCTATGGTCCCACCTCTTTTGAGCTCCTTCTTTCCCTTTATTCCCATAGTTCTTTGTATAGCCCTCCTTCTCCCCCCTCCCAGTTAACTAACCCATTTTTACACATTTCTCCCTTAGTAACACCTATCTCCTAGTAGTCTCTCACTTGGGTTCTTTCTTTTCCTTTACCTCTCTGGTTCCCTTCCATTTTCCTGGTTCCTGCAGTTACATCAGGATATGCACTCATTTATAAGAATTTTGGTGCTAGAATCCACAAATGAGGAAGAACATACGTCTTTTGTTTTTCTGAGTCTGTGTTACTTCACTTAGTATTAACAGTTTCCAGATCCATTCATTTACCTGCAAATTTCATTTTTTCATCTTTCTTTACTGCTGAGTGGAACTCCATTGTGTAAATGTACCACATTTTCATTAATTACTTTTCAGTTGAAGGGCATTAGGCTGCTTCCATCTCTTAGCTATTGTAAAAAGAGCAGCAACAAACATGATTGTACAAGTATCTCTGCAACCGGATGAGTCCTTTGGGCATATGCCAAGGAGTGGTATAACCAAGTCACATGGTAGGCTCATTTTTAGTGTTTTAAGAGTTCTCCACACTGCTTTCTATAGGAGTTGTATGAGTCTGCAGTCCCACCAGCAGTGAATGCACTTTCCCCTTTCTCCACATCCTCACCAGCACTTGGTACCATTTATTCTCTTGATCTTAGCTGATACTTGAGGAGAGTCCTGGCTTGGGGATTTACTTGGCGGTCTTGGTAAAGGCACCATGAACCCACAGGATCATCAGATCAAGCCTTGTGAGGACACTCCAAGGTGGCCTGACCTTCACACCTAGTGAATTCCCCATTTCTTTGTTCTTGCTGTACAAACCCTGTCCAGTCCCTCGCGGTGTGGTCTCAGTGACGGTTGGCCTCACCTTTAAGGTGATTGGCTATGGTGGTACTCGTGGAGCCCCGTGATTGATACCTATTCCCTATAAAGCCTGCTGCACTTCCTAATAAACTTTAGATCTGCTCACAGAACCTGGTCTCCGGTGTCTGCATGTCGTCTGACTGACGCCGTTGCCTCACCCCTGATCCCTGAGGACCCCCGATATTGCAACAGATACTGGCAGTTTTTAATCTTCTCATTTTATTTCCTGGTAGGTGTCTTTGTGTGTGTGTGTGTGTGTGTGTGTGTGTGTGTGTGTGTTACTTGTTCCTGTGTATGCATGTGTATGCATATGTGTACAGATATGCATGCACATGTATGAATGTACATATGGAATCCAGAGGTCAATCTTGGATATCATTCCTTAGGAACTGCCCACCTTGTTTTTGGAGACAAGGTCTCATTGGAACTCACCAATCGGACCAGTTTTGATAGCCAGCAAGCCAAGGGATCTGCCTATTTGTCTTCCCAGTGCTGGAATTACAAGTGTACCACCATACCCTGTTTTTTAAAGGCCCTAAATTCTTGTTTGGCAAGCACTTTATTGACTGGACTAGCTTCTCAACTCTTGGTCAATGTCCTTTTTCATGTGCTATTTTATTTTTATTGTATGTTTATGAGTGTATTGTCTGCATGTATGTAAGTGTACTCATGTCATGCAATACCCACGGAGGTCAGAAGAGGGCGTTGGATCCCTTGGAACTGGAGTTATGGACAATTGTTAGTCACCATGTGAGTGCTGGGAATCAAACCCAGGTCCTCTGCAAGACCAGCCAGTACTCTTTAACTGCTGAGCCATCTCTCCAGCCCCAGTCAATGTCTTCTTACAAATCTTTTCATAAAAATAATTTTGTTTTGGGGCTGGAGAGTTGGCTCAGCAGTTAAGAACACTGATTGTTCTTACAGAAGACCTGGGTTTGAATCCCAGCACCCACATGGCAGCTAACAACTGTCTGTAACTCCAGTCCCAGGGAATCCGAAAGCCTCTTCTGACCTCTGCGGGCATTGCACAACACAGGTGCACTTACCTACATGCATATACATGAAATAAAAATAATAAATAGAATTTTTAAAAATAGTTTTGTTTCCAGGACTTTTTTCCCTCTTGTTTTTATTTTTTCAGTTTTCTGATTTTTGTTCTTCAATGTATTGCTTTTCTTCTGTTTACTTTGAACTTAATTTCTCAAGTGAAAAATTAGCTCATTCATTTGGAGCCTACCTTCTTTTCAAATATAAGCATTTAATGTTGAATGTTAAGCTCTGCATTAGCTGTGGCCTAAACATCTTCTCACACTTTCATTTTCATTCTTTCAGTTCAAAATACTTTGTTTTTCCTTGAGACTTCTTTGGCTTCCAAATAATTTAAGTGTTTTTTTTTTTTTTTTTTTAACTTTCAAGTATTTGTGGTATTTCCTGTGTTTTGGGTTACTGATTTCTCATTTAATTCTGATATGGCTGAAGAATGCAATCCATAAGATTTTAATCCTTTTAAATTTATTCTGATTTGTTGCCTGGAGTATTATGTGTCTTGGTAAATGTTTTATGCGTTCCTGAAAAAAAAAATGTTTTTGGTTATCATTTGGTGGAGTGTTCTCTAAGTGCCAGATCATACTGATTGCTGTGTTGTGGATTTGTCTACCTCTCCCTTTGGTTTTACTTCATTTCGCTTTTCACATCTTGAAGCTCTGTTGTTGGGCACATCATATTTGGAACTGATATAGGTTCTTAGTGAAGTAATATCCTCTTCATCCCTTGTAACTGCACTGTTCAGAAATCTACTTTGTTATCAATGTTGTTTCTTCAAATGTTTTTTATTAAATTTTTTTTCTAATTTTTTAATTTATTATTTTTATTTTATGTGTATGTGTGTATTACCTGCATGTCGGTAAGTGTACCTGCGTCATGCAATGCCTGCGGAGGACAGAAGAGGCTGTTGGATCCCCTGGGCCTGGAGTTTCGGACAGTTGCTAGCTGCCATGTGGGTGCTGGGATACAAATCCGGGTCTTCTGCAAGAACAACCGGTGTTCTTAACTGTTGAGCCATCTCTCCAGCCCCTTCTTCAAATGTTTTTAAAGAAGTGTTTGGATGGCAGAGTTTTTCCTGTCATTTTACTTTTTCCACCTAGCCTTTCATCTTTCTGTTTATGTGTCAAAAGTCAAAATTGCAACAAATTGAGCTTAAAGATCTAATTGGCTTGTTTTTAAAATTAGTGGTTCTAGAACTGACATCGCATTCTGTTAAATAGAATGGGTGTTCTGTGGAGCTGAGCAGGTTCTTTAGACAGCAAAGGGCTGAAGAAAGCTGAAATGGAACAAAGCAGATCACTTAACATCAGGTTAGTTGGGGTTGGAACTGAGGCCTTGTTTACTGTGCTTATTCAGATAAACGGAGCCCATTCTGATTGGTTGCTGGGACTCTCCTGGGTGTTTCAAGTTTGTTCATTTGTTTGTTTTTAGTTTTGAAGTCACCTGTTTCATAGTTCTGTTTAAATACCTCACACTTCTTTGTATAAGTGACTCTGTTTTGGTTTGGTCTGCTCTGTGGGGCTTAGTGCAGGAGTTCAGTTCAATCCCATGGCCTCCTGTATAAATATCATTCAGTATATGTCATTTCCTCCTCCCTCCAACAAGAAAAAGTGTGACCCCCATTGTTCTAGGGCAATATACTTATTCTCTAAACCACAATAGACATACACAGTAGCTAAATAAGAATCCCTATCTTGGGGCTGGAGAGATGGCTCAGCAGTAAAGAGTACTGACTGCTCTTTCAGAGGACCTGGGTTTGATTCCCAGCACCCACATGGCATCTAGCAACTGTCCATAACTCTAGTTCCAGGGGATTTAACACCCTCTTCTGATCTCTGCAAGCATTGAAGGTAATACATTCATACACATAATAAACAATAAATAAATAAATAAATAAATAAATAAATAAATAAATAAATAAAATAAATAAATAAATAAAATCCCTGTCTCCAAGGAGGGGAACAAATAACTGAAATAAACACACAGCAACACCCGCTTTCTATCTCTATGAATTCAACTATTTTCTTAATTTTATTTATTATGTTTTAGTTTCCTAGCTTTTGCTATGTAGCTCAGACAAGTCTGGAACTTGCCATGTAGCTCATGTTGGCATTGACTTCATGTCTTCCTTTCCAAATCTCCTGAGTGCTTGGATTACAGACATGTGCCCCCATGCTCAACCTGAATTTGGCTATTCTTGGTGCCTCATGTAAGTGGAATCATGTAGGATTCTGTCCTTTTGTGTCTGACTTATTTCACTCAGCATAATGTCCTCAAGGCTTTTCCATGCTGTACCACATGTCAGAATTCCTTCCTTCTAAAGTATGGAGCATATCCTCTTGTATGGAATAAGCTACATTTTGTTCATCCATTCATTCTTCAGTGGACATGTGGTTGCTTCTGTCTTTGGCTGTCTTTTGCAGATAATGCTATGAATATCTCTTGAAGTTCCCGCTTTCATTTCTTTTATGTATATGCCCAAAACTGGAATAGCTGGATCATATGGTAGTTCCATTTCTAATTGTGGAAGGAATTACCACACTGTTTTCCTTAGCAGTTGTGCCATTTTTATTCCTACCCAAAGTGCTCACAGTTCTAATTTCTCTACAACCTCACTGACACTTGTTATTTTCTTTTTAATTCTTTTTTTTCTTTTAGGGGGGATGAAGGGAGATAACAGCCAAACTAATAGGTATGAGGTAGGTTTTACATCAGTAATTATCCATATATTTAGATTTTACTCTACTATTTTATTATGTTTTCAATTTGTCTCTTTTTTTTTATTCTGCTTGATTCTTCTGGGTTATTTAAATGGCTTTAATATTCCATTTTAATTTATTGGATTCTGGCTGTCTCTGAATAGCTTGGAGGAGTTCCTTTGGCACTTATACACAAAATCTATGTTGGGTTACCTTCACAGCTGTCCTTGTTGCATCTGGCCCATTGACTATGGGTTGGATCTGTCCACTAGGCTGAACAGCACTGGGTGTATTATACTTTACTCATTGCTGAAATCAAATCAAAATCTACCTAAAAGTAACATTTTCCATATTATGTAAAACATGAGAATCTTCTCTCCATATTGATAATTGTCATATGACTATATTTGTATACACTGAAGATTCCATCCGACAATGAATGTTATGATTTTTTTTGCAACTGTCAGAAATATTTTTTGGAACTTAAGGGTAAAAATAGTTTATTGTGTTTACACAGACATTTATTGTTTCTCCTTCAGTACTGAAGTCTCAATTTCATTATTTTGCCATCTAAATAATTTCCTTTAGGGCCAGTGAGATAGCTCAGCAGGTAAAGGCACTTGCTGCCAAGCCTGACAACCTGAGTTTGAACCCAGGGACCCACATGGTGGAAGAAGGGAAAGAATTTCTGAATTTGTCCTCTGACCTCCACACATGCACAGTGGCATATATGCACACACCTATATACACACATAAAATAAATAAATATATACAATTTTTAAAAATAATTTCCTTTAGCATTTCTTTGAAACAAGTCTAATAATGATAAATTATTAGTTTTCCTTCATCAGAGAATATCTTATTTCTGAAGGAAATGCTCACTAGACATAGAATTTGGGGCTGACAGTTCTGTCCTTCCAGCTTTTAAGAATGTTATTTCAGGGCCTTAAAGCCACCATGGCTTCTAAGAAGCTATAATGCTGGTGAAGCTCAGAAACTGTAAAAGAACTTTATTTGGTGTCTTGGGATTGCAGTTTGAGAAACATAGACTTGGTTAGGTTTGAATGAGTATTCTAGAGAAGCTCAAGCTATACAGGACTTTGAAAGGGCAGGATAAGAGGAGGAAGAAATTCTGGGAATCTTTTGCAAGGGGTTCAAAAAGAAAGGTGATTGGTATAGAAAAGCTGGCCTAGCAGGTGTGCCCAACCTTTGACATTGTTCCTGGATGTCATCTACAAAGCCTGGCTTGAAAACTGTGCAGTAGAGTTTTAAAATAATCTTACATTGCTTAAAGCAAGTTTATGATTTTGTGTTGGGCTGCCTTCATAGCTGTCTTTGTTGCATCAGACCCACGGGCTCTGGGTTGGATATGCCTACTAGGCTGAAGAACACTAGGCATATTATACTTTCCTCATTGCTGCGGCAAAATACCTGATAAAAAGCAGCTTAAAAGAAGAAAGGTTGATTTTGACTCACAGGAATACATTCTGTTGTGATGAAGAAGGTGGATGTTGGAAGTAGCCTGGTCCTTGATGCTGACAACAAAAGTACAAAGGGAAATACCAGTGCTCAGCTGGCCCCCCTTTTTTAATTTTTACAAAAACTTTATTGAGAATTCCGTACATGCATATAAGGTGTTTTGATCAAATCCATGTCCACTCCCTCCCCTCCAATATTCCACCTCTGAAGAGGTAACCCTAAAATCTTTTAAGGATTAGATACAAGCTCCCAAATACTTTTGACATTTTTGGCCTTTGGAACAGAGTAGGTTGCTACAGGCCCAAGGACATTTTGACTTTTAGCCAAGAAACTGGCTATATTTCTTTGGGGTCTTTTTTACCCTAATTGCCTAGGCAATTCCTACCTCTTATTCTTATCACACCATCCTCTGAAGGGCCAAATTGCCAATGGGGAATAGGGATGCTGACCGCTCTGACTTCTTCCATGCTGAACAGGGACACAGGGTGAGGCAATTGGAGTACCCCTTCAGCGGGTCTATCTAAAAGACTCCCAAATTGCATAACTCTTGTCTCTAAGGTGAGAAGAAAGTCCTTGAATCATGAAGTAAAGGCGAGAGTAATTAGCATTACAGGTTCTAGATAGGGAACTAGAAAAAGGTTCTAGATAGGGAACAGGACAATTTTCAAATGTTCATATGAGAGTCCATTGGAGTTTCTTGAAAAGGGCTTCCAAAAGCATCCCTCTATTGGGTTATTCCTCATTTTTCTTTTGTCTTCCAAAGCTGGACTAGTTGGCTGGGAAGTGTGGCTGGATTCTCAGGTGAGGGTCCAGTGACCCTGCTTGGTTCCTTTAATGAATGAGCACAACTGTCAACAAACCCAGTTGTGACTATGTTTAGCAATCAGGCTCAGTCGAAGTCATGATGATGGTAGTTATTTCATGCAGAAGGGACTGCTGTATAGCCTCGTCTTATTAAAAAGACCTGGAACTTAAAAAGATTTGATGCTAGGAGCCACATATGAGGGAGAACATACGTCATTTGTTTTTCTGAGTCTGTGTTACTTCACTTAGTATAACAGTTTCTAGATCCATCCATTTACCTGCAAATTTCATTATTTCATCTTTCTTTACTGCTGAATAGAACTCCATTGTGTAAATATACCACATTTTTGTTAACCACTCGCCAGTTGAGGGGCACTTAGGTTGCTTCCATCTCTTAGCTATTGTGAAAAGAGCAGCAACAAACATGGTTGTACAAATGTCTCTACAGTAGGATGAGCCCTTTGGGTCTATACCACGGAGTGGTGTAACTGGGTCATTTGGTAGGTCTATTTTTAGTTTTTTAAGAGTTCTCCACACTGTTTTCCATAGAGGTTGCATGAGTTTGCAATCCCACCAGCAGTGAATGGGCATTCCCCTTTTTCCACATCCTCACCAGCATTTGGTATCATTTGTTCTCCTGATCCTAGCCAGTCTGATTGGGGTAAGGTAATACCTTAGGGTGGTTTTAATTTGCATTTCCTTAATTACTAACGACGTTGAACATTTTTTGAGATTTTTTTTATCCATCTTTATTTCTTCCTTTGAGAACTCTCTGTTTAGATTTTTAGCCCATCTTAATCTGGTCATTTGGTTTCTCAATTTTTGTCTTTTAAGTTCTTTATGTATTCTTGATTTGTTTTTTGAGTTCTTTATATATTCTGGATATTATACCTCTGTCAGATGTGTCACTAGTGAAGATTTTTTCCCATTCTGTGGGTTTTCTCTTCACTTTTTGATTGTTACTTTTGCTGTACAGAAGTGTTTAATCAACCACTTGTTGATTGCTGACCTTAATTCCTGAGCAACTTCCGTCCAGTTTAGAAAATCTTTTCCTACACCCATGTCTTATAAGTTACTGCCAATATTGTCTTCTAATAGTTTCAGGTTCCCAGTTTCACATTGAGATCATTGATCCATTTGGATTTGACTTTTGTGCAAGGCAAAAGATAAGGATCTAGTTTTATTCTTCTACAGTTGGAGGTACAGTTTTGCCAGCACCATTTTTGAAGATGCTCTTTTCTCCATTGTGTGTTATTGGCACCTTTGTCAAATATCAGGTGGCTGAAATTTTGTGTACTCAGGTTTGGATCTTCAATGATGTTCCATTGATCTATGTGTCTGTTTTTGCACCAGTACCATGCTATTTTTATGACTATGGCTCTGTAGTATACTTTGAGATCTGATATAGTAATCCCCCCAGCATTGCTCTTTGTGCTCCAGCTGGCCTCTTTTAAAAAAAATTATTATTTTTATTTTATGTGTATGTGTGTATTGCCTGCATGTAGGTAAGTGCACCTGTGTCGTACAATGCCTGTGGAGAACAGAAGAGGCTGTTGGATCTCCTGGAACTAGAGTTACAGACGGTTGTTAGCAGCCATGTGGGTGCTGGATTTCGAACATGGGTCTTCTGCAAGAACAGTCAGTGTTCTTAACCGCTGAGCCATCACTCCAGTCCCTCAACTGGCCTCTTTAATCCCTTTTATATTCAGTCTGGAACTCCAACCCATAGGATAGTGCCAAACACATTCAGGATGGGCCTTCCCTCCTTGGTTAAATCTCTCTGGAAACACCAACAGACATACCCAATGATGTGCCCCATTAATATCCTAGGCATTTAATACAATCAAGCTGACAGTTGGAATTAACTATCACAGTGTGTTATATGTGATTTATCTCTAAGACTTCCCTGGGCAAAAGATTCATCTGTGACAGTTGTAGCTGTAGAGTTTATTAAAGGATGCCGACAGTTTTTGCAAAAACTGCCAGAAGTTCAAAAGTTTGCATTCCCAGTTTAAGGGTTCATAGTTGTGGGCAGTTGTTTGAGATGTGCATAACTCCTGGTCCCTTAATGCTTTCCTGAGTACATTTTGAAACGTTGTTTGTTTTGGAGACAGGGCCTCACCTAGCTGAGCTTGCTTTGTAGCTACAGATGTCCTTGAACTCCTGATCTTGTCTCTACCTTCCAAGTGCTGTGATTACAGGTGTGTGCCACCATACGTGGGTTTAAAATGCTCTTTCAATGTTGATTTCATTTATGATTTTCTTTTTAGTATTTCAAGTATTCGTTTGAATTACAGTTTATATATGTGTTGTTTTCCCTAGTTACTTCTAAAGACTATTTTTCTTTGTCTTGAATTTTAAGCATTGTATCTTGGCATGAATTTCTTTGAGGTTATCCAGTTTGGGGTTTACTGATCTATGAGTCTGTAAGTTTATGTACTCTACCGAGTTTCAAAAGTTTTTAGTCATCATTTCTTTCAGTTCTCTGTCTGCACGAGTATCTTTCTCCTCAGCTTATTGGGGTTTAATCAGTAGCATGAATGCTGGACCTTTCATTATTGTCCTGGTTCCTGTAGCTGTGATATTTTAAATAACTGTTTAGTATGTATGTATGTATGTGTATATATGTATGTATCACTGTGTGAGTATATACATGTACATGTGTACAGGTATGTGTGGCCACCAGGGGGAAGCCATAGGACTTGGATGGATTGCCATAGAACTGAAAATAAACCAGGGGACCCAAGCTTCCATGCACCTGAGTGCTGATCATATCAGTAGCTCTGCTTTTTTTAAAAAAAGTATTTTATTTATTATTTTTATTTTATGTGTATGAGTATATTTTCTGCATGTATGTAAGTGCCCCTGTGTCATGCAATGCCGCAGAGGTGAGAAGAGGGCTTCGGATTCCCCTGGAACTAGAGTTAAGGACGGTTTGTAGCCACCATGTGGGTGCTGGGGAATCGAACACGGGTCCTCTGCAAGAGCAATCAGTGCTCTTAACTGCTGAGCCATCTCTCCAGCCTCTGCTCTGCTTTTGTCCTCATAGTCACGAGAATCATAGTTGCATGTCTACAGAGCTGAATAATAATAAAATGGCTTCTCATACTCATGAGAACCACAGTCAAATGTTTATAGAACACTGAATAATGATAATATGTATAGAATATAACAATTCAGCAAAATAAGATGAGCACATCAACATTATCTTCATGCTATGTCTACTTAGGAGGTCACTGTGTTTCATGAGAAACTAGAGGGGGGAACCAATATTCTGGAGATATCGCCCCAGCATGCACTCTTGCATAAACTTTTTCATGAGACACAAGACTTTCCAGACATACATGTTCAAGGTTCAGCCTAATTCACCAAGCATATTTTTAAAGACATATGAACACTATTTCACAGTCCCTTCAGTATGCATGCCTGTGTCCTTGTGCAGCAGGCAGAAGATGCCAGGTATCCTCTGCTATCATTGCCTACCTATTCCTTTGAGGCACCGTGTATTAGTTACTTTTCTGTTGCTGTGATAGAAACATCATAACCAATGGAACTTATAAAAGGAAGAATTTATTTGAGCTTAGGGTTACAGAGGAGAAGAGTCCATCACAGCAGGGAGGTATGACAGCAGAGCTGGCTGGATGAGTGGAAGCTAAACTCTCACATCTTCAAATGAGCACAGGAAGCAAGAGAGTAACTCAAGATCCAGCAAGGCTTAAGAAACCTCTAAGTCCACCCCCAGTGCCCCCAGTGCCATGCCCATATCTTCTAAGATCTCCCAAAACAGCACCAGCAACTGGGGACAAAATGCCCAAGTACTTGGAGCCTATAGGGGACATTCTCATTCTAACTGCCACACAGTGTCTCTCCCTAATCCTAGGGTTCACATTTTCCTCATTAGGCTGGAAGCCAGCAAGCCCTAGGGATCCTCCTATCTCTGCCCTCCCCCCAGAGGTGGGGATATAGTTACTCATGGGACACCAGTTTGTTATATGGATGCTGGTGCCCTCCCCCCAGAGGTGGGGATATAGTTACTCATGGGACACCAGTTTGTTATATGGATGCTGGTGCCCTCCCCCCAGAGGTGGGGATATAGTTACTCACGGGACACCAGTTTGTTATATGGATGCTGGTTTCTGAACTCCAGTCATCATGATTATGCAGCAAGTGCTCTTAAACACTGAACCATCTCCTCAGCCTCTCCATTTGTTTTTATACAAGTTTTTTTTTTCTACTCTTCAGTTTGGATAATTTTTATTATTTCAAGAATTATTTCAGCATCTGTGTCATCTCATGGTTGGTTTTTACTCATTGATTGCTTTTTCTCTTGAGAGTTGTTTAATATATTCCTAGCTCTGAAATGTCAAGTAATTTTGGATTGTGTCTTAGGCATTTTGAATATTATTTATGAGATGCTGGGCTTGGTTACAGTCTTGTGGATAGTGCTGACCTTTTTTGTTTTAGCAAACAATCAACCTGGTCATGTTCAGACCAAAAGCCCTGGCCAGTTTCTGCTGGCCGTGTTTCCACTGTCAAAGTTCTTTTTAATAGCTTTGTAGTGCTTTTATAGTCTATCCCTGCAGTTAGCTGAAATGGCTCCCAGTAAATATGTTACCTTACATGGCAAAAGGGACTTTGAAAACATGATTAACTATCTTGAAACAGAGATGTTATTGGGGAATTTTGTGGGGCCCCAATGTAATCACAAGGGTTTTTACAATGGAGCAGCAGGAAAAAAAAACAGATTTCTCCTATAGCCTCCAGCAAGAACACAGGTCTGTTGGTTGATGCTTTGTTTTAGCTCTTAAGCCGCATTCCAGAGCAACAATGTTCAGAACCATAATTTAATAAATGTATTATCATGAGCCTCTAAGTTTATGGGAATTTTGATGGCAGCCACAGGAAATGAATACAGGTTCCCATGTGCACATCCAGGGGCCAGCCCAAGGTGGTCAACCTCGAGTTTGGATCTCAGAACTGTTGCTCTCCTGATCCTGGCCAGTTCTCTTGATGTACTGCTTAGGATTTCATGTAGTCATGTAAAGAGCTCAGGATATCTCTCATATGGCCACTGCTGCTGTGGGAGCGTTCATTCCTGGAACTCACCTAGTGTCAGGTCTGGAAAGTCTAATAGAGTCCTTCTTCTGGGGTTCTGGCTGTCACAGAAGTAAGCTAGGAGGCACGGGTGCTAATTAGAGAAACCCAGTGAAGTCACTATCACGTGTGTTGTTCTTTGACTATTTTCCTGTCCACTTAAATTTTCACAGTGTTCTAATGGTTGCTGTATATCTTTTGGTCAGGGTTTTAGCTATAGTCAGTGGGAAATACTTAGCCATGTGGGAGAATACTTATTCCACCATAACCAGGATCAGAAATTTCTTCATTCTTTGTTATTTAAAAACAAAACAAAACTGGTCTGCTTTGTTTTACGCCTCTGTTTGCTTCAAGGCATCATCTACTTTGTGAGAATCACTGTTCTTTCTAGTTTAGTCCACATTTTCATTTTCTAATTCTTCCCAAGTTACATGTCTTTGTGGGTTTCTTAGTTCTGACGATTACATTGTCCCACTGTCAGTCATGCTCTGGGCCGCCCTCTTCTTTCTCGCTCATATTGTGCCTGTGTCCTCTTCCTGTTCTTGTGTTGAGATATTAGAGTTTTCCTGGATTTTCCAAGAATGTCTTTCTGGAGTATTTTTATTACCATTAAGTCTTTTCCTTTTAAAGTTTTTTCTTGAAATTTTTATGGCATTTTCCTTCAATTTTTTTATTGCTCATTTTTTACATGAAATTACTTTCCCTTTAGAAGAAAGCCTGAACTCCAGGGGTCTGGGGCTCTTTCTTGGTTCTTCCGTAATGCCTTCTGTAAATGGCTAGTCACTTCCCGAAATCTCTTTCCTCTGCTACTTAGAGGAAAAAAAAATTATCTTACTTCTCTTTTCTTTGTCTCCTTGGGCCCTGTGATGTTTGATTTAGCTCTTTGCCAGAATCTAAAGATTCTTCTAGAGATTGGTGGCACGGCTCAGTGGTAGAGCACTCTCCTAGCATGCTCAAGGCCTGGCTTGGAGCCCACAGCAGCCTCCCTCCCTCCCTCCCTCCCTCCCTCTCTCCCTCCCATCTTTGAATAGATATTTCTTCTCAGTCTGAGACTTTGTCGTGAAAGAGGACTTTGACTGTTTGGCTTCTAGGATTCTCCAGGCTCATTTCTACCTCAGAATCTTTTTACTCACCTGAGAACAGGGCAGTACAAGAATCCCTAACACTCCTGAAATTACCTAGGAGGTCTTGGTGCCATTTGTTCCAACTTTTTGTCACTCCTTTCCCTCACACAAGCAGGAGAATCAGAAGTTCAAGGTCATCCTTACCCTCAACTACATGACATGAGACCTTGTCTTAAAAGAAACACATAAAAGAGGCAGTACACTAAGAGGGTTCATGCACATGTTATGTACTGGAAAGAAACTTTTATCAAAGTGTGGAGTTTATGATTTTATAGATAGCCAAGTCAGATAATAACAAAAGAAAGATCCAATGTGAGGCACTGTTTAATATATTTTATCTTAATAATTTATTTGTTTATTTTTTGTCTTTTTGAGAGACAGCTGGCCTTAAACTCACAGAGATCCACCTACCTCTGCCTCCCAAGTGCTGGGATTAAAGGTATGTGCCACTACATCTGGCTTTGATCTTAATTATTAAATGCTCTTGAACTTCAAATTTCTCAGCAAATGGTAAATTAGTGACCATCACTCTAAAATTGTATATTGTTGGAGTTGAAAAACCACAAAGAAAACCATGGGCTCAAGGAACTTTGGAACTCTTTATAAAAACACCAGAACTCTCATCATCATGTTTCTGTGGCTGTTGTAGACAGCAGTATTTTTTTTAGAGCAGTATATTTTTAAATAAATAATTTATTGAGAATTTCATACATGCATATAAGGTGTTTTGATCAAATCCATGTCCACTCCGTCCCCTCCAAATCTTCCCATATCTCCCCATCACTTTTTTCTGATAACTTCATGTACTCCTTTGATTTATTTATTTTTATGGGGCTTTTGGCTACTCTAACATTCCCCCCTCTGAAGAGGTAACCCTAAAATCTTTTAAGGATTAGATACAAACTCCCAAATACTTTTGACATGTTTGGCCTTTGGAACAGAGTATGTTGCTAACAGGCCCAAGGGCATTTTGACTTTTAGCCAAGAAACTGTCTACTTTTCTTTTGGGGTCTTTTTACCCTAACTGCCTAGCCAATTCCTGCCTCCTATTCTTATTACACCATCCTCTGAAGAGGTTACCCAAATTGCCAATAGGGAATAGGGACGTAGACCATAGAGCAGTATTTTTAAACATCGTATGTATTTTGTTTACAGCTGAAGGTTCCTTGAGAAAGTATTTGGATATTTTAATTACTGCAGGAGCTGAAAGGACATAGTTGCAGATGTTTGCAATCCCAGCACGCTATCAGGAATTCCAGACCAGGCTGCCTACATAGTAAATTTGAGACTAGAAATGCTGCTTTAAAAAAAAAAAGAGGAAATGAAAGGAAAGGAAAACAAGAAAATCTACAAGTAACGTTGTACTTAGCATGTTACTGAAATAAGGGTTATTTGGGGTGGAAAGTCTCAAATTCTTTCGTATATATAAAGGGAGCATCAGTTTGCCAGTCAGCTTTGTAGTCTACCATATGCCAGTAAAGAAATTTAACAGATTATATTTAAAGGGAAGCAATTGCCTATCACACTGTAAGAACTCAGTTCCAGCCCTCTGGTATCCTTCTGTTTCTCTGCACTGATTTCCACATTTTTTGAACTTAGTTGTGCCTAGAAACAAAAAAGTAAATGATTATTAAAAAGCATTTGACCCCACATTCCCAAGATCTTATGGCTGGAATTGGATTCAACATTGTCTATTAACAACACTGTTCATCTTAAGACAAGCATTACATAGGGTGTCTTTATGTTTTAATGTGGTATTTTAATGAAATGCTAGAGTTACCATGAAAAATTTTGAATTTTACATATAGGTGGGATGAGTGATTGATTTCTCTGTTCTTTGCTGAAACTGACTTAGATTGTCATGCCATTCAAAGTTAATAAAGTCGTCAGGCTGTATATTTCCATGTGTCATGGAATATGTAGTTGGTGGGTCATGTGTAGGGTAGTTATTCTGTATTTATTTGTTTTTTCAATTAAAGACGTGACAATTACGGTTGAAGAGATGGCTCAGCAGTTAAGAGCACTGGCTCTCTTGCAGAGGATGGGAGTTTAGTTCCCAGCACCCAATGGCATCTAACAACCATCTGTAACTCCAGTTCCAGGGAATCTGAGGACCTTCTGGCCTCCATGGGCATTTCATGCACATGGTACACTTACATACAAATAGGCAAAACACTCATATACATAAAATTAAAATAAATTAATTTTTAAAAATTAACAAAACATGATGGTTATGAAAAATAACTAAAATTTTGGGAGACTTAGTTCCTACGAATCCTTTTTTTTTTGTATTCAGGTAATGATTTGTTTTTACTTCAAAGACATTGGCTCTCAGGACTGGGATTATAGCTTAGTAGTTGACTGTCTCACAAGCATGAGGCCGTAGGTTCAGTCCTGAGTACTTAAAAAAAGAAAAAACAGAATGGGGATCCTATTTATTCTACATATGCCTGTATGCACACACACACACACACACACACACACACACACACACTTTTTCTTAAAATTTTCTTAAAAAATATTTTGAGAAGTCTAAATTAGAATCCCCCCTCCAAATTGTTCAAAGTATTCCTTTACTTTTATTATACTTAGGTACAGAATATGTTGACCTAGATTGTGTCAGAAGTTAAGTCATAATATATTTGTATGCTGGGGAGGTTGTAGCCGAACATGTTGAGAAAACCCTGTCCTGTTCACTGTAGACTGAATGTTAGAATGAATGTTAATCTATTTTTGACTCTTCAGAAATTTGTTTAATCTAGTTGAACCCAGGGTTTCCAAAGTTAATTTAATCTCAAAACCTTCTATATGACTGTTCATAGTCTGGTTTTATTCTTAAAACCTATATGTATCCATTTTGTGTATAATCATTTTATATATCTGTATAGTTGAGTATTTACTTGGCCATAGAAAGGAATACTAATACATGTTACAGTATTAATGAAGCCTGAGAATACCATACTAAGTAAAAGAAGTTAGGAACATTCATATGAAATGTTCATGGCAGGCAAATCCTACAAGTGGGGGAATGGGTGGTGACTACTAATGGATACATGTTTATTTAATTTAATTAATTAATTAATTTTTTTGAGACAGTGTCTCCCTGTAGTCCCAGCTGGCCTGGAACTCACTATATAGACTAGGCTGACCTTGAACTCACAGAGATCTGCCTGCCTGCCTCTGCCTCCAGAGTGCTGGGATTAAAGGTGTGCACCACCATACCTGGCTGGTACATGATTCTTTTTAGGGATGATGCAATTATATAGTTTGCTGATAGTTGCACAATTGTGAATTACTAAAATTCATTGAATTGATTCTTTTCAAAAGAATGAATTTTATGCATCAATAACCTGTTATTAAAAACATTAAAGGAGGAGCTGAGAAGATGGATCATAACTTTAAGTACTTCTTGTGCAAGCCATGAGTGTAAGGGCCTAAGTTTGGTTTCCTAGAACCCACAAAAATGCCTAGTGGATGTGGTGGCCCACCTGTAATTCCTATGCTCCAAAGAAGAGATGGGAATCCCTTGAGCAAGACAGCTGGTTAGACGAGCTACATCAAGGAGCTCTGGGTTCAACTGAGAGACCTTGCCTCATTGAATAGGTGGAGAGCGATTGAAGACTCCTAACATCAACCTCAGGACTTCACCTGCACAACATGCTATAGCCTTGCTTGGATTGTTTCATAACTCGAAACACTTTTTATGCTTCCAACAAGGCTCAGATAATCTGGATGTCACCATGCACAGCCTGAAATCCCTGCAAGGGGACAGAGGGTATGTCCCTGCCTATAGAGACCTCAGTCTTACTGACCTAGTGTGATGTTTTGCAAGGCTGCCTTGCCTTCTAGGAGGAAAGATACCCCAAAGACCTGCCAAATGTATAGGTTATAAGTTTGAGAAGGAATGTATACCTTTTTTTTAAAAAAGCTTGATATACTTTTAAAAAAAATATTTTATTTATTATTTTTATTTTATGTGTATGAATGTATTGCCTGCAAGTATGTGAGTGCACCTGTATCGTGCAATGCCACAGAAGTCAGAAGAGGGCTTTGGATTCCTTTGGAACTGGAGTTAAGGACAGTTCATAGCCGCCATGTAGGTGCTGGGAATAGAACCGGGGTCCTCTGCAAGAGCAGTCAGTGCTCTTAACCTCCGAGCCATCTCTCCAGCCCCACAAACACATTTTTAAGGTTAGCTGTTTTATTATTCTCACTATTGATAAAGAAATCCATGGTTTTTCTCTTTGTACCAAGCCCAACAACAAATTTTAAGCCTTTGTGTCACTGTGGAAAAAGCAGATTCTTTAGAGTCAGGCTGTCAATTTAGTCATCTGTCAACTCGGGTGGAAAACCTGTTAGCTGATAACATTCTTGGGTGCCAAGGTCATGACCTTCCCTTTAGCTAAGGATAGAACAGTCTGTGCAGATCGTGTCCTCTCCCTTCCTCTACCCACAGGTTGTGGCTGTGGCAGCAGAACTGTTTGGAATGTCTCAAGAGTTCACTACAAAGCACATGCTCACAGGAAGAGTTTTAAATGAGGTAACATCTTATTTCAGCTCACTCTTTCTAAAGAATTCTGTGTTGCTGAAACTCTTACCAAGCGTTTGAAAAACTGCTTCTAAAGAGGACTGTTTCTAAAAGAGAGCTGAATGCCTGTGATTCATATCAGTCCCTGTTTTCTTCTTTTTTTTTTTTTTCTTGTTGGTCTTTTTGAGACAGGGTCTTCCTGTAGTCCCAGCTGTCCTGGAACTCACTATGTAGACCAGGCTGGCCTTGAACTCACAGAGATCTGCCCGAGTGCTGGAACTAAAGACGTGCGCCCCCACGCCCGGCTTAGCCCGTTTTCTTATAAAAGATTTCCAGTTGCTTGGGGAGAAGGAAGGAGTCAAGCAACTCCAGGCAGCCTTAGGGAGTCGTGTGGCTAGTTACTGAACCAACGTTGGACATATACGGGTCAAAGACTGATTGTTGAAGCCTCAGAGTCTTGTGGGCTCACCTGTCTTGCGCCATTCTGTGCAGGATTGTGTCAGAATTAAATTCAGAGTATGCAGAGTACTTGGGGTGTGGCCTACTGTGACTGGGCAGATCACTTAACCCCTCTGAGATGTTTCCTTGGGTTGCTTATTTGCTGTTTTCCTCACTTTCTAAAGTGTGAAGAGCCTGTCCTGTCCCACTTAAGTAATTGAGAGCAAAAGTGAGATGCTGTGTGAAGTCAGGCCATGTTAGCAAGTCTGGTGACCAGGTCTGGTGGTATGGGCCTAGAATCCCAGCTATTTGGGAAGCTGAGGCAGGAGGATTGTGAGTTCAAAGCAAGCCTGGCAACTTAATAAGACCCTGTGTCAAAAAAAATTAAAAAGAGGGTTAGGGATGTAGCTCAGTGGTAGAGTACTTGCTTAGCATGTTTGAGGGCTGTTCAGTTCCCAGTAACAGAAAAAGAAGAGAAGAAAGAGGGGTAGGAGGAGGGGAGGAGGAGGAGGAGGAAGGTGAAGAAGAAAGGCTTTCACGAGAATCCTGATACTCTACTCTTGGATACTTTATTTTAAATAATTTCTAATTTCTCTATTGCTTATGGTGGCCTTCACAAAAATAATGTTAGAATGAAACACAGAGGAAGAGATTACTTTGTGTCTTTCATTAAAAAGACATATGTACAGTGGCAGAGTGGTTGCTTAAGACACAACCCTGGATGTGATCCTTAGCATTGCAGAAAACAAAAACAAAAACATAGGTGTAGCATGTCTATTTTTTATTATAGAAGTAATGCAATTATCTTATAGAAATTCTAGAGAGGATTATATGCTTACCACTCCATGGTGGTTTTGTGACCTTGTCATTTTATACATGTATAAGGGTTTCTGAGGTCGTCTGGGGAGAAGAAAGGAGCCCTGGTCTTGGAGTTGTAAGAGCTAAGCATCTCCAAGAAGCCTTGGGAAAGGAATTCTACGTACGTTCATATACACACATAGATATCTCCTGCATCTTTAGGTGCATATCTGAAGCTAAAATTGTGTACAAACATGAATTTTGTATTTTCTTGCCTTTGGTCCCCATCAATGAATCATGAGGATCCAGTGTTTTATGCGCTTAGCATGGTGGTCAGTACATCATTAGTGTCAATAAAGAAGCACTGCTTTAGAACAGGGTCTCCCTGTAGACCCAGCCGGCCTGGAAGTTCTTTTGTAGACCAGTCTTTCCTCGATCTCACAGATTTCCCTGCCTCTGCCTCTGGAGTGTTGGGAAGAAAGTGCCACCACACCTGGCTAGTTTTTATCCTTGTACTATTACAATAGTTGCGTTATTTTCCTGGCTTGTGTTATTTCTTTTTTTTTTTTTTTTTTTTTTTTTTTTTTTGGTCTTTTTGACACAGGGTCTCCCTGTAGCTCCAGCTGTCCTGGAACTCACTATGTAGACCAGGCTGGCCTTGAACTCACAGAGATCCACCTGCCTCTGCCTCCCAAGTGCAGGGATTAAAGGCGTGCAGCACCATACCTGGCCGTGTTATTTTTTTTTAAAAATGATTTATTTATTTATTTTATGTGTGAGTGTTTTGTCTGAATGTAAGCACACTGCATGTGTGCAATGCCACCACAGACCAGAAGATGGCATTGGATCCCCTGGAATTGGAGTTAAAGACAGTTGTTAGGGGCCATGTAGGTGCTAGGAAACCCAACCCTAGTCCTCTGCAAGAGCAGCCAAATGCTCTTAACTGCTGAGCCATCTCTCTAGCCCCAAGTTTGGGTTATTTCTTTGTGACTGTCTAAAAGTGATTTACTGAGTGTGCCTCAGATTCCTGGTACATGGTCCCTGCCACCTTGTTGCCTGTCTGCAGAGCTCTTGCCCAAGTCTCGTGCTCCTTAGCACAGCTGCCCCTTCTAGGTTTAGGGAGCTAACTTAGTAAGTACAAGGTATTCCCTCATCATTTGATAAGCCACAGTGTGGCTTTTGTGTTTCTATTTTCCTATTATCTGGACTTTTATTAAAAATATTGCTTAAAATATGAACTGCAAATGTTTTCTTGATTTTTCTCTTTAATTTTTTTTTTAAATTTTACACGTGTGAGTATATTGCCTGCATGTATGTAAGTGCACCCATGTTTCACAATGCCTGTGGAGGTCAGAAGGTGTTGGATCCCCTAGAACTGGAGTTATGGACAGTTGTTAGCTGCCATATGGGAACCAAACCCGGGTCATCTGCAAGAGCAGCCAGTGCTCTTGACCATTGAGTCCTCTCTCTAGCCCCTTGATTGTCCTCTTATTTTGACTATGAACTTTTTAAAAAATTATGTGCACAATATGAACCATCTTCTGTTTGTGGCTGTTACAGGAATTTTTTCACCATCTTTGTCAGACTGAATGGCTGTGCCTCGACAGTTCCACTGGTTGTGGGTCTCCTAATCTAGGGGACCTACATGTCTTTTATGGTGAAATGGAATCTGTTTACTGCCCAGAGTTTGGTGTAAAACAGATTCTTTATGAACTGAGACAACATTTTCCATGATTTAGAGAAATGGAATAAACAAGAGGGTAGTTAACAAAAGGATTGCTTGCTTTTCATCACAGGTTATAACTTTAGCTCTTAACGATTCGCATCTTCTAGGCATTCTCCGTCCTTCCTTGTAGGACAGATGTTCCTGAGGACATTGTTGCAAATAGTCATTTGGCAGGTGTATGGTCCATTCATCCTATGGCTTTCAACCAAGTCTTCAGGAGGACTTCTGCTCTCACCTCCTTCTCCCACCTTATTTAGGCTTTTGCTTTTATTTATTTATTTATTTTTTGGCTTTTGCTTTTAAGAAGACACTAGGTCTTGGTAAGATTTGGGGATCAGGATATGAGAGGCTTCATGTGGATAACCAGGTGGGTAAATCAACCTCTTACCCATCTACTAAACCTAAACTTCCTTCCTGGCAGAGGGTGAGCAATCCCAGATGGCATTCCACATTTTCCCTGGGAACATTGCCTAGATGTCAGCATACCAAAGTGGATGTGTGTGACAGGCTAGAGAACCCCTCGGCACATCTCAGGGTGGAAATCGTGCTTTGTTTTCTTCTTGGAGGAACTCTATTGTGTCTCCTATCAGGTTAGTGAGTTGAGAGAATGAAAAAGTGTCTCAGGCCCAGGAGCGAAGTGAGTGGGAAGCTGTGACACTTTCGGATGCACAACTGCACTAAGAGCAGTAGGCTAAGGGGACATCCTCAGTCAATTTCAGAGGGTCTGCAAGTCCCTTTCAGCTTTGACCTTCAGTCGTCCTTTACTGGAGTTTCAATTGTCTACATTCCCTTGCCTACAGGTCCTCTGTCATTATCAAACCCTGCATGGAAGACTGTAAGAGAACCCAGACTCTTGATGTTTGAGAGGATGAAGATACCTGCGCAGAGGTGTGGTGTCCCTGTGGCAACGAGAATGGCAACAAAGACATCGAATTGGCTTCCGAGTCTAGATCTATAAATATATTTATTATAATATAACAAGAACTTAACAATAAACATATACTATGTACAATACCATTACAGAGAACCCTGTTTTATATCATTCACAGAAACAGCCAGTTTTGCTCCAGTGTGATAGATGAGGAGAGAAACGGAATTTCAGTGTCATCCGCATGGAGTTTGTCGACCACTAGTGCCTCCCTTGGAGGCAGACGCACACCAATGCTCATATTCGCCCTGCCCCAGGCAGTTAGAAATTTGTGCTCCAGTCCTTGGGTTCACACTTGCACCCTGTTTGACATAAATACTTTAAATGACATACAATGTATGTAGTTTTGTGCTTATTACTTTTTTTAAAATAATAAATAATAGTAAAAACTGCATAACGAAGCTCAGTGTCTTGTCCAAGTGTGAGCCACACTTGTAGTGCCAGAAGTTGATGCCCAACGTTAGGACTGGGATTTTGTCATCGAATACTGAATGATGGAAAGCATGTCCTCTTTCTCTTTGTCAATGGTTCTTATTGTGAAGTAATGGCGAGCTGACTTCCCAGGTAGAAAAATGGCAAGTGTGTATTTGGTACTAACTTCAACTAAACAGTGTGGTGGCGGTGGCCTTCTTCCTGTCCTGGAATGGAAACTGATGACCGGGTGAGGTTGGAGGGTAAGGACTAGCAGGAAGGCCTTTCTCTTTTGAGCTTCACTGTGACCTCCCTCCTGGCTTCCCTTTTCTCAGGTTAATATTTGATAAGAAGAGTGATTCTGCTCGTGCTCCTCAGGCCGTGGCTGTCATGGCTCATCTAAGAAGGCTGTCCCCATCCTGAGAGCTCTTGTGGCAGGTGCCTTGAATATATAGCTATTAATATCAAAAATAGTCTCCTGTGCTTTGTAGACATCTCTTCTCCCTCCCTCCCTCCCTCGGTCCCTTCCCTGGGCCTAGGTCCTCAGCTTTACCTCATGGAGGGAGCTGGACTGATGTCAGAATCTATGTCCTTCTACGTCCTTCTAGAATAGATCCTTCCCTTTGACAATGCCTCCATGAGGCACAGTCTTCTGGGGATGTCTGGGAGTTACTTTTTTCAAAAATAAAGTGGGGGCATTGCCCACCCCAGGAGAGATCCTCTATTCTGCAATAGAAAAAGTGAGAGCAAGTGCCCCCGCTCCGGCACTACCTACAAAGAGCTTTGGGAATTCCTACAACGTTCTCCCTCTTGTGGTCTCCTCCTCTCAATACTTAAAAATAGCCTTTTGTGTATCAAGAAAATGCCTCGGAAATCTAAATAATTCATACTGGCTAAGAGAAAGCTAGCATGGCCTCCATGTCCTTCTGTAGAAAAACCCGTGAAGGACAGATGGCTCTCCCCAGCAGTCCCTGCGGCTGCCAGCCCTGGCTCTGCGCACGTGGCCAGACAGCTCTTCTGTCCCTGTGGGGACCAGCAGCCTCCTAGGCCTTGGTGCTGCACAGTCCTGTCCCTCTTTTTCTCTTGGCCACTTCAAAGTGTAGATTGGTTAAAAAAAAAAACAAAAGTAGGACTCAAAGTGATAAGGACACTTTGACCTTACTCCAAAAGAGCCTGATGCCTAATATTGTCATAGGATAACTGATCTATGGTGGTTTAGGGATCAAGCTTGCTCTGCAAGAAGAAAAAAACAGCTTCTCTCCCCGATGAAAAATATGTGAAACTATTGCACCGGGCAGAGTGAGTGCCCCCTGTTCAGAGCAAACGCCTCCGCTGGCCAGCGAGCCCTGGCTCCATGTTTTTCAGGTTCCTGCTGCCAGGAGCGCTGTGCCCCGAATTCACCCAAAAGGCGAGGATGATTTTCTACATTCAATGTAGAGAATATTCGAAATGTTTAGCGTAGTGAGTTTCTTGATTGTGTTTTGTGGGCCTCTCATTGGTGTTGCTGAAAGATTACCATGGTGTGTGGCATTTGCCTCACCAGACTTGTCCACAGACTTGTCCTGGGCTTTCTGTTGATGTCAGCCGCTTTGAATGTATTTCTTTATCACGACGCAGCCGTGTCTAAACACAGGGCAGGGCATGTGGGGTAGGAGGGTCCACATGTTGGTTGTGGGCTCGTAGGCTTCCATGTTGCCCAGAGCCGGCCCCTCGCTGCTCACGATGCCTCCAGTTGCGTAAATCTTACCATCCAGCACCACTGCACTGTGAGAGGGAAGGTGAGACAGACAGTCATGCCTTAACCGTCCAGCTTGGACCTGGAGATAGATTCCCCACACTGTGCTGGTCTATAACCCTCTTGCACAGGTTGTGTGGGACCTTGTTCTTTGCTCTCTGACCTGGGCAGGCCTCCTCTATCATCTCTGCTGAGGGACTAATGACAGCTGCAGAGGAACCACCTTTTACAAAGGTGCCTGGCCCATCTCTGAGCCTTTATTAAGCCTCTTTTCCTACTATCTGTATTACTATTAGAGAGCCTTCTGAACATTTAAATCAAGTTGGGAGCATGACTCAAATATGCCAGGAGACTGAACTATAAGGGCCAGATCTAACCGAATATCAGCCCCTGACTGTGAGTTCTGCCCCTGCCCAGGAAAACTAAGAGTCCTACTTTCCTCCTGTGTCTCTTCAGCATATGTAACCTGTGACTGGAGGACAGGCATGCTCTGCAGGGTGACCAATTGCTATGCCTGGACCTATTCCCTGCGTGACACTCACTGACTGGGTCCTGTCACCCCAGTCAGCTTTTCCAACAGAGCCCAGTATCACAGGATACTTTATGTACTTTCTTCTTTATGTATTTCAACTGTCTGTCACCTCCCCCCTCTGACCAGATCTATGTTTCTACAGCTGACTTCAAATGCTCATGTTTTCTTGGCTATCCCTTGAAAAGGGTCACACAGAGTTTTTCTACGGCTCCACCCATTGCTGAAAATCCTTGAACAGAGCATGTCAGTCTGGATTTCTCAGTAGACACTGGAGACTTCCATCCTGCCTTCTGGCTAGTCTTGGACCCTTGGGTCTCTCTCTTTATGGTCAACCTTCTCCCTGTAAAGCCCAGCTGCCATATCCTCCTGACCCTCAGCCATTCCTTTCACGTGTAGTTCTCATATGAAGCAGACATGTCTTCCTCAGAGTGGAAGTCAATACTCCAGTTGTCACTGTCAGTGACAGTATGGTTAGACCATTAATTGATGTGGCACAAAAGGTTAGTTCAAAACCTGAAGGCTCAGAACTCCAGAGGAGCTTAGCAGTTCTCTAGTCTAATTACCAGAGCAGCTAGAACTTTCTCAGGCCAGAGAAATTACTTATCTAAGTTATATCATGCTAAGAGTAAGAGATATCTCTTTTGTAGCCACGTTATACAAACAATTGGTACTCAATAAATGTGATACATACACTGAAAATTCAGTAATTGCCTCTGCATACACACAAGGTGTCTTCAGGAAGGAGTTCCTAGGAAATGTTGATAGAGGGGTAGTTGGGACCCTTTCTTATTCTTTGTTCATCTTAGTCCAGTAAAGGGGGAGGCTGAAAGAGCAGGTGTTGGTATCTCACTGCTCTGGGGTCAGGGTGCTGGGAACCAAGCTACCTCCACTCCTCTCCCTGCAGGATCAGGTCCCTCTGTGCTTCTGCCCCATCAGTCAGCCTCTGAGACTCCAGAGCAGATGTGCCCTGTGCCTTTGCTGGTATATCATGGGGGTCAGACATGGAACCCTAGAGGCTGGCTGTCGCTGTGTGCTCCTGGTAGGCATCCTGGGAGAAAGCTGTCTTCGATTCTCACTGAGGGGAGGATGGCTTTGATGACTCTTCCAGTGTGAGATGGGGTCATCTGGAGCCACAGATGTTCTAGAGGCTCCAGGTTCTACTCTGGTCTTGACATTTTGTTCTGTGAGTGCTAGGCAGGGAGGGCTGCTGTTTTGAGTTTGAAATGGCTATGGAAAGGTGCTAAGTCCTTGTGATAAGACTTCTCCGGTTGTGTCCACCCCCCACAACTCCCTCACAACCCTAACCAAATTACCCCCTCACCTGCAGAACTGGCGAGAGTGATTCATGTTTGGGCCCGCCTTGATGTTGCCTTTTTCTGGGTCATAGATGGTGGTGGCTCTGGCATAAGCTCCTCCCAGGATGAACACAAAGCCATTGAGGGTGACAGCAGGTGCATACTTGTTGTCTGAGGATTGCAGAACAGGTGGTCAAGGCATGTGATGTTGGTTTCCCTCTCCTTTCTTTCCCAGCAGCACTCTACACCCCAGTGTGTCACTGATTGCCCTGAGGACAGGCTGTGAGACAGCCCAAACCTTGACTTTCTTGCCCTTCTCTAGGTACTAGGATCCCTGTTGCACCTGGACTTTGGGCTACCTACTGGTTACCCCTAGACCTGGTCTCCAGAATCAATGAACAAACTGCCTTGGATTCAGATACATGGTGGGGGGTGAGGCTGCTATACTGGCCTAGACTGTGAGATACCAGGTCCTCACCGATCATTGGGGACTCAATGAAGCTCCACGCGTTGGTCTGTGGCACATAGGACTGAAGGACACCTGCAGCTCGGCCTGCTTCATTCACCCCTCCAAACACGTAGATCTTGCCACCACACACAGTGGCAGCTGCTGAGTGCACTGCCTTGGGCAGAGGGGCCACTGCCTCCCATTGGTTGGTGATAGTGTCATATCTGTGAAGCAAAGAAAGGGTCCTTGTACATGGCAAGCTACAGCCAAGGGCAGTGGTACTTGAGGCATCCAGCCACCTACTTTCTGCCCTCATTATCACTGTGGCATAGGTCCACAGAGAGGAACCTAGGCCTGAGTCACTCCAGCCTCCTGGAGTTGTTTTAAACTGGTCTTATAGGCCTCCTTTTGACTGTCAGTGGATCTTTTCTGTCTGTCCAGCCTCTGTGTAGATCCTGCCCTTGCTCACATGGCATGCCATCCTTGAGCCCATCAGCCCTCCCTCCAGTCCCATCCTACCCTTTCCTGTGGTGATGGTATACCTATCTGCTGTATACTGGGCTAGGGCTAAGGACTGGGGAGACTAGGGTGAGCCTAGGCCATTCCTGCCTTCAAGGAGCTGATGACCCAATGAGGAGGACCGCTAAATAAAACACACAGAAATGGATGACCTTGACGAGGACCACTAGATAAAACACACAGAAATGGATGACCTTGAAAGGTAGTGAGTGGTGTAATGGTGAGTGAGGGGCCCAAAGTACATACAGCAGGGGAATACCCAGCCTACTCTCATAGGTGGAGTCAGGCCTCCCTGGAGGGTGATCCAGGGCTAGACCTGGAAAGGTGATGGGTTAGCAACGGTAGGTAGAGGCTGAGCAGGTGCAGGTAGACTCAGGAAGCTCATTACAGGTAAAGGGACAAATGTGGGTGCAGTGGCATTTGGGAAACATCTGAAGTAGTCTTGAGTGGCCAGAGGTTGGGTAGATGAGAAAGCCATGCATGCCAAGCTCAGGGAGTCAGGCTTTGTATATACAGTGGTGGGGAGGCCCTGAAGATTTAAGCAGGGAAAGTAACACAATCAAACTGCAGCTGTAGGGTAAGGAGAATCAGTGAGGAGGCTGGGAACAGGAGACCAGTTAGAATAGTCACCCACAGAAGCCTGGAAGTGTTGGGTTGGGTCAAAGGTCATGAACATGAGGAGGGGGGAAGGGAGAGAGTCCAATTGCTACTGGGATGCTGGAGCTGAGGGGGGCAGGGCTGCACGGGGTGACTCAGGGCTGCTTTGGGAGACTGGAGAAAGGCAGTTTTATTGTATGGATTGGACAAGAGGCTTGGAGAGAAGGGTGAACCCAGTTTTAATCAGTATCTGTAGGTAACATCCGGGCTGTGCAATTGGCAGTGAGGTATATGGGTCTGGGTTGGATATTCAGCTTTGGGGTCACAAGCAAGAAGATGGAAACTGGAGTTAAGGAATACACTGGGGAGTGTGGGTGGTCCTGAGGCTGAGGACATGCTCTGGGGAGTGTTGGCTGTGATGAGGGGTGGAGGGGAGCCCTCAGTGGGGCATCCAGTGGGGACATCAGCTAGCAACTATGTTGTAGAAGGCAACGGGCCTCAAGTGTGGAGGGTGGGGTAAGAGGGCATGGGTCTGATGGTACTCCTGAGATCAAGGGTGCTCTGGGTGGGATGAGAGGCCCAGAAGCCACTGTGTGTTTTGGAGTGAAAGGGAGGCTACACAGCGGAGAATGAGATATCAGACTTCTCTCTGAGGAAACTTAGATGTGAAGAGGACAGAGATGGGGCATCTAGAAAGGAACATGGAATCCTGAGAGAGTTTTGTTAGTGGAATACTGATCAGTATTTACCAGCTACCTCTGTGAAAGAAGTCCTGGTGTGCAGCATTTGCTGATTTCTGTGATGTGAATCCTCCCACCTGCCTTACCTCCAGCTATCAGCAGGACACTGGAGTGTTGGGGGAGCCCCTCTGTGCTATGGCCTCTGTTATCAAGGCTCTTTCCCCATATGCAGCTGGAGCAGCCATGTGGAACCTCAAGCAGAGAGCAGGAAAATATGGTAGATGACTAGGAAGCGATGAGATGTGGAGCAGATTATCTGTTTTAATATGTAATTCTGATTTATAATAATAACTGGCTTGTAGAATTCCCTAAATGTCTTCAACTGCCTTTCCTGAGCCCAGATGAACAAGCTCTGGTATACTACTGTTTTGCTCGTGTGTGTGTGTGTGTGTGTGTGTGTGTGTGTGTGTGTGAGTTACATTTTCATGTGAATAGGAAGGAGCCCAACTGGATAAAGAAAAGTTAACTAAACAGAGGGGCTCCAAACCTGTGCATTCCACATCCATAGAGTTAATCAGTTGCGGATAGAAAACAGTAGAAAAAATGAACAAGTACAGATTTTCTCATTATTGGGCTGGAGTGACTGCACAGCTGTTAAAGGCTAAGGCTAACAACCAAAAATCAAAGGTTCAGTTCCCAGATTTTCTCATTTCCCAAACAATACAGTATAATGATATTTACATGGTACTTACATTAGGCATTGCAAGTAATAACTGGGATGATTTTAAAGTATTTCGAGTATACCGCAGGATGTGTGCCAGGTATTTGTATGTGAATACTCTGCCATTTTATATAAGGGACTTGAACACCTGAAGATGTGGGCATCTATGGGGGTCCTGGGATAATCCTCTGGGGATGCCAATGGCAGCTGAATAAGAAAGAAAGACTGGAGCACAACTGAGTCTTAGCACTCAGATGTTAACCCAGGAGTTCAAGACCAGCCTGGGCAATGTAGATCCCATCAGGAAAGAAAGGAAAGGAGAAAGGAAGGATGGATGGACAGATGGAAGGAAGGAAGGAAGGAAGAAAGAAAGGAAGGAAGGAAGGAAGGAAGGATGGAGGGAGTAGCTGAGGATCACAGGGAGCTTTGAGGGGCCCTGAGCCCTTCTTCAGCCCATGAAGATCTGTCATCTGTCTTTGTAGGACAGGCACTTGAAGATCCCTAGGTGATGTAAGGTTTCTGGTAGATATAGAAGTGCTAATTAAATCCAGAACAAAAGGGGGAATGGGGTACACATGGGCAGGAGAGAGGAAGTAGAAGGCAAGGGTGACACAGTGCAGGCACATTTATCTGAGTTAGTGGAAGGACACGAGCATTTGTTATTGTTGTTTGAGACAGGGTCTTATGTACCTTAGGCTGGCCTGGAACTCTACATAGATCTTGAATCTCTGAGTCCCCTGCCTCTATCGTCCAAGTGCTAGGATTACAAATGTGTGCCGCTGTTCGCAGTTTGTGGAGTGCTGGGGATTAAACTCAGCGTTTCCTGCATGCTAAGCAAATACTGTACCAACTGAACAACATCCCTAGTTCTGTTATGAGTTCTTGATCCATGTCCCCCTTTTTCTCTGGTAAGCAGGAAGCAGTGTTGACAAAAGTTGTGGGGGGAGCCTTGTGTGAGCTTTGAGGAGGGAGGAGGAAGACCACTTGCTCTTGAGAGTGAGGGAAATGGCTGACTAGGCAAATGACAGAGTGCCTTGCAGTATCTAGGGCTGGTTGGAGGCTAAAGTCTCCATTGTATGGTAGAGCCAGCCTGTAGGATGCTAGGATTTTCCATGCTACCCCAGGGGCAGAGTGGAGAAGGCAAAAGAATCAGGCTGAACAGATGTGCTATACATAGAATGCAGGACCAAGTAGCAAGCAAAGGAGGATGGGGAGGCAATGAAATCTGAGCTTCAGACAAGTTGAGGTAAAGGGGACAGGAAGCAGCTACCTGAAAGGATGGAATGGGGATTAAGCAGGCTGGCCCAGGGGTTGCAATCCTTGAGGTTTTTCTTTTGGAGGACAACATCATCATCCCAATTAGCATCTCTGTTCTGTGTTCCTAGGGGCTGGCTACTATCAATGCTCTTGCCCGACTCAGCTGCCCCTACACTTACTGTGGACCTACTAGCAGGGCGCATCTGTGGCACCTACGCTGTTCACTATTCCATGTGTGCCTGAATCCAAAGCATGGGTCTGAGTTGGTTTCCACTAGAGTTAGGGTTTTGTCCAGCACATAGTCATGAGCATCCCATTGCTTCCATGTTTCCTGTGTGAGCCTCCTTTGGACGGAAGTCAGAGTTTGGCACCTTGGGAAGACAGTCTTATGTGGAGTGCCTCTGGTCCTCAAGTGTGTGGGGAAGGGACAGCCATGTGACATTCAGTTCTGAACTTGGATTTGAGAAGGAGCTGGAGTCTCTTAGAGGGCAGCAAGGTCTATGCTGTTCAGCTGTGGATGGATGCTATGTGGCTAATATGCAATGGAGTAAGTGTCTCTTTGGGCAGTGTCAGAAGTTCAGATATCTGTTTTGAAAGCCAATATGGCAGAGAGCCAAAGAACTCCTGCAGAAAAAGCTGGGAGATGAGGAAGATTACGTGGCTGTTAGTCCTCAGTCTTTCGACATAATGGCACACTCCACCAAACACAAATTTCCTGAGAGCTTGTTATTCCAGGTGGCTGATTGCCAAGCCATGAGCCCTCCCATCAGCTCAATCTGTCAGCTTCCTGCTTGAGAAGGATATGCTAATGACATGCAAATGACCCTGCCGAGTGAGGCGTTCCACTATCATTTATTCAGTAACCACAGCTCCTGAAATATATTGCTATAAAATATTAGACCCAGTTATTTATATAATGATATAATACAGGTTTGTCTATGGTGCTGCTGTTTAATCTATAATTATGTAATCTTGCTCTATTCCAGTAATACAGTAATGTAATATAATTATAATGTACCATATATTTCATTCATTATCAATATAATAGCAATTTGTACCATTAGTGCTTCCTGGGGAACAAAGCGCCCTTGTGTCTGTTCCCATTACACTGACCTTCTTGTCACCCCGAATTCTCATCACTGCCACCATGTGGCACAGAGACTGACTTACCTAAAGGGGCCTGCTTCTTGGGTAGCAGTGTCTTTTCCCTGCCCCCTCCACTCCCTTGCATGGGTACCACCTAGGGGTCTTCAAGTCTTTGTCCTGTCCTACAAGGACAGATGACAGATCTTCATAGACAGAGAGGGAATTCAAGGTCCCTCAGGACTCCCTGTGATCCCTGGCTGCTCTTTTATCCAGTGGGCCTCCAGGGGTGGTCTTGCTCACAGATGCCCAGAGCTGACATTTATTTCCCTGCTGGCTGGAAGGCTGAGCTCCCTAGGGAAGGTGGGAGTGGGGGGTGTGGTGTGGCAAATCAAGGGAAGTGGAGCTTTGTCTCTACCTCTTCGTCAGTTCATTTGATCCCTGAACAAATCCCCATATTTATCAACAAGTATAACTTTGCAAAATGAGTAATCAGCATCTTAGGAGATTAAAAATAGCTGACAGAAGCAAAGTAGGATGACACGCAGCTCAGGGGACTCCTACATGGAAAATGCCTCCTTTCTTGTGTGTTTATTACTGACTGACAAATGACTGAAAGCTGGTGCCTCTGGGGAGCTTAGGGGCATGCCTGGCCATGCATCAGTTCACACCAAAGACCTTTAGCATCAGGGCTGGTCCAGGTCCAGTTGTAGTATTAATATGCTCATATTCACCTGGGGACTTCCCATTATCTTCAAATCAATATGACAATTAAATGTTACCAAGCCATCTCTGAACTCCACTTGGGGGAGTTAAAAGCCCACAGTGAACATTCAGAGTCTGTCTCACTCTGAAACCATCCTTGCTGGAACATTTGTCAAGTGTCCAATTAGCCACCCAGGGGAAAAAAATTCAAACTGAAGGGTATGTGTGGCTTCACAGGCAGAAAGGATGGCACATGAGAAAGTGCTTTCTGGTGGTAGCTAGTGGTATGGGCCAGGGTACAGGAAAGGGTGAAGAAGGACTCTGCTTATCATAACTAGGCTGTAATCTGGGGCCAGGTCAGTCTAATGCGGCACCCTCAGGGGCACTAGTTACTCCAGAACCAAGACTAAGGCCTTCCTGTTCCTCTGCTAAGTGGTAATGCTCTCCCGGAGGCCCCAGCATCCTCTCCTAGGTATCCTACCCATTCTCTCCCAGGACCAGTCTCCCTGGCTCAGAGGTTTAAAAAAAATCTTAGAGCGCAGTGTCTCTTTCAGCCTCTGGCCCTTGGACCTAGGACTGACCTATACCCTGGCCATGCTAGAGGGAGGTAGCCAGAGACTTGTAGCAAAGGGCAGGCTAATCCTCTAATCTTGAGCTAATTGGCTTATTTTTTTCTTCTGGAGAATTCTAGAGGGCTGGCCAGACTGGATCCCTACATTGTTTAATTGGTGGGTGGTGTCTCTTCCCTGAATTACTATTATTATTAATTTCCTGGAGTATGTGTGATGGAGGGAGGAGGGGTGTCCCCACATGTGTAGTCTCTACTTGGCAGGGACAAGGCGCCATGGCTATGGGCATGGCTTACAGTTGGGCCATTGGTTCCAGCTTTACCCCTGAATTCCAGTAAATCTTTAGGCTGGCGCCACTGTGTCCCCATGGCTTTCAGGTTATCCTAGCCAAACTCTCTCTGTGCCTGTCTGTGACTGGATCTTGGGCCACCATCTTGTGCGACACATGAATGAGTGTTGACAAGAATGCCCTCAGTGACTCATGACCTCACTTCTTACAGCCTTCTCCTTTATTGTATCTGATGACCCTGGCATTATGACTTTTGAATGGTCTAGTCTATAGGTCACTGGTATCAGGTTGGTGGGGAGTCGTGATATGATACTAGCATTCAGTGAATGTGAGAGATGCTACCCAGGGGATTAGGGCTGCCTTACCTCTCAACGTGGTCCACGTTGCCCGCCACACCAAGTCCCCCGAGGGTATAAATCTTCCCATCATAGACCAGGCTATTGTGCCGACAGCGAGGGACTGTCATTCTGGAGACCAGGTTCCAATTATCCAACAAGGACATGTAGCACCAGACATCAGCCAGCGTCACCCCTGATTCCATACCACCTGTGGTCAGTATGGGGGTACAAAGAGCAGGCAGGGACTGAGGAAGGGTTTGAGATCAGGATGCCAAGCCCCAGGGGCAGAAGAAGAAGACTTTATATGCAAAGTAGAAATTTGGGGGCCTTGGCCTTCTTTAGCCCTGTGTGTGGGAAGAAGTCTCTTTGGGAAGCCCATTCCAGTCCCCACCCAGCCCTGGAGGACCTCACCTGAGAGGTAGATGTTGTCCCCAGCACTCACTACACTGAAGAACTCGCGATCATAGAAAGGAAGCGAGGCCAGGGGGTACCACTTGTTGTTTTGTGGGTTCCAGCACGTGACGGCCACCAGTGAGCGCTGGGTCATCCCCACCATCTGCCGGCCCCCAACCAAAACGATAACCTCGGCCACACCTGCATGGACATGGATGGACATCTTTGGGATATGCCCTGACATTGTCAGCATCTGTGCCTGGCTCCTTTAGGGGAACCACTTGGAGCCAGCCATTCCTATGGCGTCTGCAGTTTGGGCAAGCTTGGGCATGTTCCTTGATACCTGCAGAAAGGCGCGGCCGGGTTCGGGGTGTCTGCATCTCCTGGCGGGCATGGGGCAGCATATGGTAGCGTTTGGCTTCGTTGACCAAATCCCGACATGCTTCTGATGACTTGATTAACTCCTCGTTGTCCACCACATTGAGCAGGTAGCTGGGGTGGATGAATGGGAGGCGGACGACTGCTAGGAGCTCAGCTGCATACTGTGGGACATAGGAGACTCTGCTTAGACACCAAGGGGGAAGTCAGCTCTTGAGAGTTGAATGGCTTGGAAGTGCAGACATTGCCTAGCCCAGCATATTTAGACAATGGGGCGGGGGGCATGGAGGGCTGGGTAGCAGCAGCCCTCCAGCCCCTCATTTCTGTACTCTGGCTACACATATCAGGCAGCTGAAACTAGAGGGCAGGATCCTTGAGTCTTGAAGAGGTGTAAGTGTGGTAGGGACTTGGGAATGGGTGGGTGAGCCCTCAATAGCTCAAATGGGATAGTGATTGTTGGGTGATTGTGAGAGCCTGCGTGTCCCTAATATTACAACTCTTTAGTAGTGTTACCTCATCTCACAGTGGCTTCTGGACCCTCTTATCCTTCACTCAAGGGTTTTCATGAACTGCTGTGAATCCCCCTGCTTCCTGGCAAACTGCCCATTAGTTCACCCATTCTTGTTTCTTCCAGAAACTAACTGGTGGGAAGAAGTGATGGTTACTATGTACCATATGTTAAGCTTGTTTCTAGAGCTGAGGAGGCAGATGAAACACTGTCTCAGACCTCAAGGTGTCCACAATTTATTGGGGGATAGGAACAGGAGTTTAGATAGAGCTGTGGCACGTACAGAAGTGAGAGGTGTCACAGGGCAGTGATGTCTGCACAGGGCAGCTGTCTGTACAAAAACTGGAACTTTTGTTAGGTGGCAGATTAAAGGGAGAAGGGCAGTCAGAGCCCATGCAGGGGTGTGAGACAGTGAAAGGGAGGATGGACACTTAGGGGAACTACATGAGGTTTATTCTTGGATGCAAAAGGTTTTTTTTTGGTGGAGGGGGTAAGCACGTAGCAGACAGGAAGCAGTGAGGCCAGCGAGGGTCCCAGAGTAGGCCTGGTAGAACTCATCCTACACTGGCCCATGACTATGTACTTTCTGTGAGTTGAGGGAGGACCTAGAGAAGGGTTTTAAACAGAGAAATGATGTTCTTCAGAAAGAGCCTTCAGACTGCACAGAGAAAAATGGATTTGGAAGAAGCAAGACTCATGACAGAGATACTACTGAACAACATTAGCTACGATCCTGAGGAGATGAGGGTGTGAGTGGCAAAAGAGGGAAGTGGATCCATCGAAAAAGGAGGAAGGAGGCAGAAATCAGCACTGTGTGGCCAATGAATGGGCAGTGTGTGTGTGTGTGTGTGTGTGTGTGTGTGTGTGTGTGTGTG